>NC_031976.2:1942985-2070485 GCF_001858045.2 Oreochromis niloticus | reverse complement strand
TCCCTTAGGCAGTATTATTCATAGGCGTTGCATTACAATTTAATTGGTGTGCAGATGACACCCAATCTTATCTATCCATGAAGCCAGATGATGCACATGAATTAGTTAAACTCCAGAAATGTCTTAGAGATGTAGAGACCTGGATTTGCTCTAATTTCCTGCTTCTAAATTCACATGTGATTGAGGTTACTTGGCCCTAAAAATCTGAGAAACATGTCAAACCAAATATGGACACCAGATGGCTTTACTTTGGTTTGCAGTCTGTTGAAATTTCCAACTGTGAACTCTTAAAACCATTTTAACCATTCTTATCATTTTCATCTTTCATTACATTTCTCATTCATCATATTAATCAGACTTATAGTTTTAGCTCTTTATTGTTATTGCACAGTAACACTGGTGAAAATCTAGTTCATGCATTTATTACTTCTAGGCTGGACTAGTAGAAGTCGTTATTATCAGGATGTCCTAAACACTCCCTGAAAAGCCTTCAGTTAATCCAAAATGCTGCAGTAAGTAGTGACAGGGGCTAGAAAGAGAGAGCAGATTTCTGCTTATACTGGCTTCCAATTAAATCCTGAATCAGACCGTAGGCTCTTTAAAATTAGACCGGCAGGCAGAGCCGTCAGCTTTCAGGCCCCTCTCCTGTGGAGCTAGTTCTCAGTTTGGATTCAGGAGACAGACACTCTCAGATTTTAAGATTAGGCTTTAAACTTTCCTTCTTGATAAAGTGTACACACAGCGATACACTCTGTGTGGCACTCTGCATTTAACCCTTTACAGTCTGGGGTATAACTGGCCATTTTTGACTACTTATGATTTTCCCTTTATATGTCACTATTAAAAACTGTCCCGTTCCCAGTGCAGGTCGAGTAGTGTAGCGCTATATAAGAACCAGTCCGTTTGCTTTTTGCAAATGTATAAATGTTTATGTATTTGTATTTTTATTATTTTTAACGCTCAACACTTTGCAGACACAGTGATTTGTAGCAATGTCTAGATTATAACTAAGGAAGTGGTTGGAGGACAACACAGAGTGACTTCAACCTAAAAAATAAAAACAACAACTCTGAATCAGCTCTGTTTATATTCAGTTAGTCAAACAGTTACATAGACTGTGGTTTTGTGTCGGCGGTGATCACAGATGACCTAACAGTTACTACTGTCTCTGATCTACTCACGTTCACACCTCTGTTTGTTTTAGGCACTGGATGGTGACATAGTGATGCTCTCAGCACACTGGGAGAGAAAAATGACGTCACTAACACAACTGCATGAACAACTGCAAAGCTTGCCAGCCTTTATCAGTGATCTTGATGCCATCACTGCTAACATAGGTATCTGTTCATTTCTGTGTAGTAAAGCTGGTCAGATGATAATATAATGTCAGCCACCTCAGTGTTCAGAGCTTCTACTTTAAGGATGGAACACAAAACCTCAAGTTTCCATGTTGAGTAATGCTTTACACTAAGGTCTGACAGCTATGCTACAAAGCTTAGTTAAGTGTTAATACAGAATAATAAGATAAACCTTAATTAGTCCACACGTGGGAAATTTGTTACATTGTTAACTTAAGCAATGAGAGAAACTTAGTAAAGGGATGATAACAATATGTTGACTGCATATTGTAGTCTTGTTAACAGAGATTGTATTAAAAAGCAACTTGTATTGTGAGCACCTTAGTATATCAGTAATTCCAAGGACATGCAGTTTATGCCTTCAAATTTTCCAGCAGCTCTTCCTGCACTGCTCATATTAAAGTGACCGAAACTATCTGGCCAGCAAAGATAACAGAATTTGACTTTTTGAATATTTACACATAGGCAGTATTTTTTGACGAAATGGAACCAAGATGCAGATGTTTGTGGTGTTTATGTGCGATTGTTTCTAGCTCATTTGGAAGGCGACTTTGAGGAAATGGAGAGCAGACTGGTATACCTGGAGGCGCTGTGTTTGCAGTGTGAGCAGCAGACAGCCAAACAGCAACATATCAACCAATCAGAAAACTACAAGAAAAAAAAAAGGTATGACAGTTTATTTTTCCTTCTTATTGAACAACTTTTATTTGTGAGATATTAAAATCAAACTGATTTAAAAAATGATAAAATGATCTTTATGTAATTATAAACATCAAAAATAGACAATTTATATATAAATAGGCAGGCATCAGTGAAATGTATTGTCTTAGATTTATGGTTGTCATTTTCGAGTATCTTCGTGACCCCTGTCAGTTTGATTAAACTAATTACATTCAAAATGAAAAAGCAGAAGCCTCACAACATTATTTAAACTGTCAGAGAAATAGAACGACCTTATGGCAAATGTTTGGGTGATTAATGAAAATCTTCCTTTCTTTAAATAGGAGGGAGTTGGAATTGCTGGAAGGTGAGTTTCTGTGTGTTCATCCTCCAGTTTCTTACATGTTATTCTCAACATGGTGAACCTGGTGATCAGGTAAAATACCAGCAGATGTTGTTTAAGTTACGTTTCTTCCTGTTTTGTAGAGGAGTTGAGTTCTGAGCATGCTCAGAAAGTAGCAGAGCTGGAGCTGGTCATGCAGCAAAAACTGAGAGAGCGACAGAAAGTCTATGAAGAAGCCTTTAACCAAGATGTGGAACAATACCTGTCCACTGGATACCTGCAGAACAGAGGCAAGTCAAATGAAACATTGTTAACACCACTTTGTCTAACTATATGAAAATGTATAAACAATTAAATAATAAATAGCCTTTAACACCCAAACAAAGACATCTGCTAAGAAAATGACTCTAATGGTGAATAACTTCAGGATAATAAAAAATGATCCATATCTTGCTCCAAATTGGCTTTTTTTCATCGACTCCGTCTCTTCATGTATAAGATGGAGCAGAGCTCCTGTTAATGAGTCCACTGTCAGAGGCCATAAGAAGATCATTTGTAACCTTCACTAAAGCTGTTTCTGTGCTGTGATGAGCTCTGAAACCTGACTGAAACGCTTCAAATAAGCCATTCCTCTGCAGATGATCTGTTAGCTGGTTTACAGAGATAAAAGAAAGGTTGGAGCTTATCCTAAGACAGCTGAATCAAGTGATGGCTTTTCAAATAATGGTTATTTACTGCTAATTTGAAGGCCTGAGAAATCAGAGAATTAAAATAAGGGCTAGGTGAGGGGATCAGCCCCTTGTTCGCAGTGGTGATTGAGAGGTTGCAGGGCCATCCATATTGTGTTTTTGCATACAACATTGTGATCTGTAGTGAGTCTGGAGAGGTGGATGGATGCTCTGGAGAAACGAGGAGTGAAAGTCGGTGTAAAGACAGAACATGTGTGTGTGTGTGTGAATGCGATGGAGAAGGGTGCAAAGGGGAACATGCAAGGAGCAGAGGGAGTGATGTTAGATGAGTTTAAATTCCTGGGCTCAACCATCCAAAGCAACAGACAGTGCACAGGAAAGGTGAGGAGGAGAACGCAGGCAGGGTGGAGTGGTTGGAGGTGTTTGACACTGACAAGAAGATAGGAGGCTGAGCTAGAGGTCTCAAGATGTTATGACTTTAACTGGGAGTGGCCAGAATGGACAAGATTACAAATGAATATTAAAAAAGTCAGCCTTCATCACTGTCTGACAAATACATAGTCAGGATTAAATACTAGCCCTGGGTAGCAATCAACCAACACGTGTGGTTGTTCTATAAAATTGTAAAAGATTTGTAGTGTTATATCGTCTGGATGAGGTAGATTTCGTGTGTCTGTGTGTGTCTGTGTGTGTCTGTGTGTGTCTGTGTGTGTCTGTGTGTTAGTGAATGAGTGAGTTGGTGTCTGTAAACTTTTAAAACAGTATGTGGCAGCTGCAAGGAAGAAAAGTGAGCGCATTTGCTTAAGACTACCCGGTGCTCTGATCAGTGTTGGTTAAGTTACTTGAAAATAGTAATTAGTTACTAATTAGTGATTACTTCTCCAGGAAAGTAATCCTGTTACTTTACTGATTACTTGTTTTCAAAAGTAATGTGTTACTTCATTACTTAGTTACTTTTTAAAAACATGATACACAACCTGAATACGTACCTTTCAGCCCGATGCTATTTTCTCTGCATAATGCATCATATAAAATGTAATCAAATAAAAAAAGTCTCTTTTTAAAATTTGTTTTATTAGTTTTAATCTTTTAACATTATGCACATTGCATCAGGCAAAAATTAAATTAGATGCAACAGTCTTTGATTTTCTGCATATTCCAGCATATAAAATACAATAATGTTTTGTGTTTACACTCTTTCAAATAGATGCAAGTAAAACTGTAGAAAATAAATAAAATCGAAGATTCAGCAGCTCTGAGTCCTGTCGCTCTTAAATCTATTGTCAGCTGTTTAGCAGGACTGGGGCGGGTGGAGGTTTGCCCACAGCGGGCATGTCAGTGGGGGGATCCGGGGGTTTCTCTGTGAGTGTCACATTCCCGTGGCGGCGTGCTCGCTGCTCGCTCAGTTTTAAAGTTAAATTTTTCGCTATAGAAAGAAGTTTTCTTCCCACGCAGAGTGAACAGCGGACGCTGATGTTTGTGTCACTTTTTACAGACTAAAACTTAAAGTAATGTGATTACTTCCACACTTTAAACGCTGCATGGTCGTACTCTCTCCATCACTCCATATTATCCATTGTTGATCTGCACACGTCTGTTACCACGGACGTCACACGCTCGGACGCCATCGTCATGAAACACTCTCACAAACAAAATCACGGTTTAGTAACGCAGCAACTCAGCGTGGTTATGGGAAAGTAACAGTAATCTTCTTTTTTTTTTTTTGCAATTGTAATCCCTTACTTTACTTGTTACTTGAAAAAAGTAATCGGATTACAGTAACGCGTCTAGCTCTGATGCAAATGGTAAGACATGAATGATAATAATAATTCAGTGTCCAACATAACAGCCCCAGGTCAGTGCCTCAGAGTTTTACTGGCTCATTTACATTTTTATTGGTCAGCAAAAAATGTTTATATTTGTATTTTTAATTATTAACGCTGCTTTATTAATATGTATTTTATTTTAAATGATAAAGAATAAAGAATGCAGCACGGTGGTTAGCACTGTTGCCGCACAGCAAGAAGGTCCCGAGTTCAATTCCACCATCAGGCCGGGGTCTTTCTGTGTGGAGTTTGCATGTTGTCCCCGTGTTTGTGTGGGTTCCCTCCGGGTACTCCGGCTTCCTCCCACCGTCCAAAGACGTGCAGTTAGTGGGGATAGGTTAATTGGAAACACTAAATTGCCCATAGGTGTGAATGTGGGAGTGAATGTGAGTGCGACTAGTTGTCTCTGTCTCTGTGTGTTAGCCCTGCGACAGATTGGCGACCTGTCCAGGGTGTACCCCGCCTGTCACCCTGAGACAGCTGGGATAGGCTCCAGCCCCCCCGTGACCCTGAAAAGGACAAGCAGAAGTGGATGGATGGATGATAAAGAATGTTACGAAAGCCATGAAATATGGTCTAGTACACCCTTCGCCCCCCTTGCTGCCACTACCACTCAAGAAACTTGAGGTATCACTCACTAGAAAGTGAGCTGCCTGATTTAAACATGCTATCAGACTAAGATAGGATAAACCTTTATTAGTCCCACACGTGGGAAATTGGTTGTTTCACAGCAGAAAGTGGACAGTGCAAAGTTACAGCAGCAAAAATTAAGAAAAACATTGGAGTAGGATATGATGAAAAGAATAACACACTATATGACTATTAACAGTTCATCTGCTATACGTGTGTGTGTGTGTGTGTGTGTGTAAAATATACTCCCTGTTGATTGAAATGATGCACTGTTTGCCACATATAGTAAGTATCAGTAACTGTACACTGCATAATTGGAATGTACGTTTACTTTTGCAGAGCCAGCAGGTGCTGATGTTTGCTCTCTGGATCAGGTGACACTAACTAACATATCAGACCAAGAGGCTTTGGATGACTTCCTCAACTCCAGTGGAGATGAAGTCAGTGCTGAATCATCATTGACATCAGGTAATCTCAACTCACTTATTGTACAGAAAACTCGAGACATGTTGTCATCGAGTACAAAGCAGTATTATTTATCCCGACAAAACGAAATCAGCTTGGTAAACTTATATAACCATGTCCAAACATCAGCATGCATTTGTTTAATGTAACAATAAAATATTTCACAGTTGTGGTCAGATGTGTACATGTAGTCATCATGGACATGGGTGTCATGGTCATTTTGGACTTTTCATGATTTTTTTGAACTGTTCTCTTCCAGTGTGGGAATGTCCATACAGGGTATATCAGTAAGTGCACAGGAACAACCCAGGAAATTGATCCCAAACATACATCTAAATGGTTTTATAATGAGTAAAAGAAGGTGAATATAAAGCATCTGGAATGACCTTAAACATTTGGAAAATGCATAACAGCTGTGTCTGTGATAGTAAACCAGCCAATTTAAATGAATACTACCAATTCTGTTAAGAAGAGCGGTCAAATGTCCTGCTAAAATTATGCCAGAAGCTTGTTAATAGCAACATTAAGTATAACTTCCTAAGGGACATTTAACCAAATAGTGAAGGTGTATTAGTGCAGCTGTATGGATATTTAAGAATGTGTATAAATGTGATCCTCTGAGGTTTACAAAAACTGCAAAATAAATAAAAACTCTTCATTCTTTCAAGTCATTTAAGATGTGTGCTGTACAATCATTCCACCCTAAAATAGAAAAAAATCTAAGAGGTCTTTTTGATGTTGAACATCACCCCTGCCCAGTGTTGCCAACTTAGCGACTTTGTCGCTATATATAGCGAGTTTTCAGACCCCCTTAGCGACCTTTTTTCTAAAAAGCAACCAGCAACAAATCTGGCGACTTTTGCTGGTGTTATTGGGAAGACTTGTGACCACTTTTTGACATGAGAGAACGTATCGCTCTTACTCTCAACAAGCAGCGGGTGCTGCCGTGGACACCTCGCCCGTGCCAAAGCGCTCACAGGCGGAGGATCGTCCCCACGTAGCAGTCGTCTCCAGCTGCTGTCGGAGCAGGAGATACTGACCCCTACACATCCAAACTGCAAATGAATTGTGCATGACGAAGCTGCTGCACCCACCCTGACTGTAACGCAGTCGGTTCTTCTTTGATTTTTTGTGGATCACAAAGTTTAAAACTACTTGTGTGTGTGTGACTCCGTCAGAGTGCCTATTTCGGGTCACTTTTGCCGATACCAAGCCCAGATAAAGGAGGAGGTTTGGAATTGTGACATTTAAAAAACAAAACAAAAAAACCCCCAAAACAATAATTGCTAAAAGAAATTAATTTGTAGTTCTAAATATATTCTAAATGCATTTAGGGTGTTTTTTTAACTCACTTTGTCTCTTCCACAATGTTATTTCTTTCTCCTACAACGTAGGTTACAATTACATAAGCGTGACCAATTGTGCAAATTAGGCGATGACACCATTTAGCGACCTCTAGGACAGCCAATAGCGATTTTCCTTACTGAGGAGTTGGCAACACTGCCCCTGCCCTAGGCTCTGCAGTAACTGCAATAACTTGGTCATTTTAACTCACAACTCGTCTCTACAGTGGAGCTATAAATGATGGAAAAATTTAATATTGGGGTCAGATAAGGATTGAAAATTAAGCTTGTTGGGTACTCTGTGAAATAAGACTCGTCTTCTCTAATAGGTCCAGACCTCACACGTTGCTCTTCTGAGTCTTCGAACCAAACCTCTCCCCCAAACGACCAGCTGTCCAACAAGGATGTATTCTGGCAGCCAGAAGAGGAACTGGCCAGTCAGGAGAGTGATGAGCCTCTGGTGCAGTCAGACGAAGAGGATATTCATCCAGATATGGCACTGGTTGGTGTCCATGATGTTGGCACACTCAGAGGCTCTGACGATAGTGACAGTTCAGGAGACCTGCACACTGGCACTTACGCCCTTGGAAAGGCCTGAATTTAGAACTGTTGCTACTGCATTGATTTAGCAGAGCTTAGAGCTTTTTCTGGTTCTCAAAGATCTTCCAAATGTTAGTCTACAATGCTTTTTTTAAAGATATATTTTCTTTGTTTTTTCAAAATGTAAAGCTTTTGAATCAATGAATTGATTCTACTAACCACATGTAGGCAGGTCAGAAATGTATTCAAAGCAAAATCATTGTTGGTTTGTTTAAAAAAGCCCTAATTTGATGACATAACTCTGCCTTTAACATTAGGGCGCTGTATGCAAAGTGTTTCTCAATCATAAGACGGTATTTATCACCCGTTATTAAAAACATCTGTCTATGTCATAGCAGTGTTTTGCATGTTTATGTGACATTTGAGATCTTTTGTCAGTTTTGAAACCCGGCCGGCAATGAATATAAATTCTTCTGACTTAGACAAAAGTCTAATGGATGGTTTTCATATTGTAATGTATTTTTAAAAAATGAATTACATTTGAGGATGATGTGGTTGCACGTTAATTTCCTCTCCTGCATGTTATTCTTTAGACTGATCGATTCCAGCAATATGTGGGTGACAACCAAAATGTTCTGAAAAAAGATGCACTTGGTTGGGCCAAGGGACAGACAGAGGACAGTCTACTACGGGGGAAACATCGGGGGGAAAAGGCTCCTGTGATCTGGCTGTGGGAATTAAGTCAGTTGAAGTATGATTCTATAGCAGATGAGAGTCACTGCACTTTGAAGCCTATTGGAAATCTGAAAAGGAGTAAAAACATATTGTTAATTCTCTGTATGAAGCAGTTTCATTGACAAAAGCCCCAGAGACGAACAGAGATCAGAACACTCGATAGTGTGAACTGCTGCTATACGAGCTGTCTGTATTTCTATTAGGGCTGCTCGATTATGGCAGAAATGATAATCACGATTATTTTCACTGAAACTGAGATCTCGATTATTTGACGATATTTATTTAACAATAATAATGTATTGAATAATGGCTTTAAAGATTGTCAAAAAATAATATAAAATAGTGTGCAAATACTGATTACAGTGCAAATGTTTGCAATATAAAAAATAAATGAAAACTGTAAACATCCATGTTTAGTGAACTTCAAAATACTGCACAATATTTGATCCACGTCTGACTCCGCGAATCCATAATGTTTCCACACCACTGAAGTCGTTTCACCTCTTTTCAACCAGCGGCATTCTTTCTTCAGCAGCCATTATCCTCTCCTCTCCAAACAACTTCTGCTTAGCTTCCCGAGCTTCCCTCGGGTCCTCTTAATTGTTGTGACGCGTGTTCGAAACGCAGAGAGGTGCGCTCGATTTACCACACGGAGCAGCGCGAGAGTAAAGCACGAGGGAGGTGCTAATAATCGGCTCAGTCATTTTTAATGATCGTTGAAAACCCAGATCGTAATCTAGATTAAAATTTGATTAACTGAGCAGCCCTAATTTCTATGCATGTTTCTATGCGTGTTCTTGTTCTTTCAGTTAAGTTCTATTAAGTCTGCTCGTACATTCCTGCACTACTTATCTGTTATCTGTATTTTTTCATGCTCTATCCCAGCTGCAAATCAGGAAATCAGAGACAGGACACTGTAATCTTGATCGAAAAGCTTTGCTAGAAAGATTCTTTCTGCAAAGAGAAACTCAGTGAGGCTTAGAAGAAAGGAAGATTTGGAAGATTCAGAACATGAGGCTATTTGCCTTTATTGGATTGACAGTAGAGTTAGACCAGGCACCTGTAGTGAGGGGTTTATCCTTCAACACAAGAGTCACCTGCTCAACCCGGTGAATTAAAGCAGCCATTGGTCGGCTCCTAAACCATCGACAGCCAGCAAGGGCAGAAATATGTATGTCAAATCAAGTGAATCTGAATGACCTTGCCCAAGGAATGAGGCACCTGCATGGCTGCCAGTATGGTGCAGCTCATTTAGCAGTTGCTTGTGTGCAGGTCATTAAATCTTATTTTGAACTTTCATCCCAGATGCCACGTAGAAAATGTTTCCAGGTCTAAACCCAATGGCAACAAAACTATGAGCTGTGATGTATGTGGACCCAAGACAGAGACAGCAAGACAACATACATGCATTAAGTGAAAGAAATACACATGCACCACAAAGTTGTAGCTTGTCTTGTATAGACTGGCATAAACAGGCTGAATTATTCACATCGACATGGATCCGATCCATTTCAAATTCACTTCAATGAATTGACCTTTGCAGTGATCAGACACCTTGCATCATTTTTATTTCTTCAACATAAAAATGTTTTTCCACCCCTTTCATTGTTAGGATACATTTTTCTTGCTAGCTGTTTCCACACACGTAAATGATCTCAGAGCAGTGAAAGCAGAGCCAGCTGGTTTCCCATCAGTTTATTATCAGTCCGTAGGTTTTTCATAATGTGCATGCGCAAACCACCAGGAGAAAGCTGCTGGCTTGTCATCTTCATTAGCTCATGCCGTTGTTAACAGGACATGGATATACATCGGAAATGGAGACATGGTGCAGTTTCCAGTGGGATCCACAAAGACCAGAGCTATAAGCAACAATAGTTAACTGCAACCACAAGATGGCAGTAATCTCAAGGAGTTAAGGCAAACAGGCAAGTAGCTTTATGGAGCAGTTTGAGGTGAAAGTTGACCGTCTGTTTTACGATTTCACTAGAAACACACTGCTCTCCTTGGTGTCCTGACAGAATGCCTCTCACATTTAATACCCGTTCCTGAAAAACCCTTAATTTAAATAACTTCAACCGAACTGAAATAGCACTGTGGGAAAATTAACTGCATTCATTACAGTGATCCAGTAATGAATGCAGTGTGAGTGATTTAAACTCCAACAACACTGAGGCCATGATCAGTCGTGTGATTTCTTCCTTTTGCTCAGATGCCTGACCAGTCTGTGAACTTTGAGTCGCATATAAACTCTATTTCATGTTGCTGCTTCTTTTATTTAAGGAACATTTATAAATTGCAAGCTATAATCTCCTCTGGACTAGAGAAAACTGTTTATGCATTTGTGCTTATATTACTCCACTGGCGTACTCACAAGCGTAGACAAATCATCCCTGTTACACCAAGCAAGCAATACAAAAAGTGCTGCAGCCAGACTTTTAACACACTCTAGCAAGTGAGCTCACCTTACCTCTATTTTATTCTCTTTAAATTGGCTCCCAGTTGATTTTGGAATTTGTTTTTAAATTCCAACCCTTACATACAAAATGCACAAACTCCGGACTAATTTTCTCAATTTCTTGTTAGAAACACAGCTGCTCACTGTGCTCAAGCTCTCTACTTTCGAGATTAGGCTTAACACTTTCCTTTTTGCTAAAGCATATAGTTAGGGCTGCATCAGGTGACCCTGAATCCTCCTTTAGTTACGCTGCAATAAGCTTTGGCTGCTGGGGGATTCCCATGAGTATTTCTGCTTCACTCACTGTGTGTTTATACACTACTTTGCATTTAATCATTAGTTATTATTAATTTCTGGTCCCTTTCCACAGTGTGTCTTTGTCCTGCCTTCCTCCCCTTACCCCCAACCAGTCATGCAGATGGCCCCGCCTCTCCCTGAGTCTGAGGTTCTTCCTGTTGAAAGGGTTGTTTTTCCTTCTCACTGTTTCCAATTTCCTGCTCAAAGGTGGGTCATATGATTATTGGGGATTTCTCTGTTTTTTCTGTTTTATTGTAGAGTCCTTATCTTACAATATAAAGTGCCTTGAGGCAACTGCTGTAATGTCTTGATGCATGCTCAATCATCCAGGTAAGGAAATCCCAAAAAGGTGATTCTAGTCATCTGGACATTTTCAGTGGGAGAAACATTTCGTCACTCATCCAGGTGACTTCTTCAGTCTCAGCTGACTGCAGGTTTCCAACCTTATAAACAGTACATTTGCATAATGACTGAATTTAGCACCGCTGGCAAACAATGGGCTGTGAGGTCAGTTCCTTGATCATTAATATGCAAATTGCCATGACCACTGATCAACAACCACTGATCACTGATCAATGTCCATGAGTCCCATTCACAGAGAGTTGGGGAATGGCTGCAATCACAGCATTGTAAGATGGTGACAGATGTACCCTTAGGCCCCCTCCTCCATTCAGAGATGGTCTTTCCCTTTTCACGTAAATGGCCTCCTTGACTCCGCGCTCAAACCAGCGCTCCTCCCTGTCCAGGATGTGTACATCCTCATCATTGAAAGAGTGTCCACTGGCCTGTAGGTGTGAATAGACTGCAGAGTCCTGGCCTGATGAGGTTGCTCTTCTGTGTTGTGCCATCCTCTTATCCAGAGGTTGTTTGGTTTCCCTGATGTATAAAACCTGGCAATCCTGGCACTTAACAGCGTACACTATGTAAGCATGGCAGCAGTCGCAGAGCGTGTGCCTACCTCAGCAGTGTTAGAGCTCGTAGAAACATAGTGCCATTGTTTTGGTTCTGAAATCCTCCTGATTTGCTGCACCCTGTTACTAACATATACATAGAACCGCTTTGTCTGGTTACATATATAGCCTAAAACCACACAGCTGTCTGTGTAGAATCCAACTGCGTCAAGATTTAGGTCCAGTTCGCCTGTGATGACTTCGGCAAGCTCTGCAGCTAACACAGCAGCTCCCAATTCCAACCTTGGAATTGTATGAGCAGGTTGTTTGGGGCTAATTTTGCTTTCCCCGGAACCGGGCCCACATGATGGTTTTGATCTTCAAAAGTGGTTTTTAGGAAGGGAACTGCTGCAATAGCTTTAGTGGAAATGTGTAACTCTTTTCTGATTGCTGTTGACATCGTAGCAGAAGCGTAGGTTCTCGGAATATGTACATTCTTGAGATCGGCAAGAGATTCTTTCCATTATTCCACTCGGCTTTCCTTTCTTCAGGCAGTGGAGTGTCCCAGTCTAGGGCCTCATCTGAAAGTTCTCTCAACAGCATCTTTCTCTGGATTGTAACCGGTGAAGCAAATCCTAAGTGTTTGAAAAGACCATTGATTTTAGCTAAGACACCTCTCTTTCTAAAGGGCTTCACTGTCTCTGCTACATGAAAGGTAAAGGTGTCTTTCTTTAGGTCCCATATCAGACCAAGACTTTGCTGTGTAGGTGTCACATCAGCCTCCACATTTAGCTCCTTGAGCACCTTTTCTCGGTCATCTGGAGAAAACACATCAAGAACCTCAGAGCTGTTCGATGCTATTTTATGCAGATGAAGGTTAGATGTAGCAAGCATTTTCTGTGCTCTCTTCAGTAGATCAATAGCTTCACTGGCTGTGGGCCTTGACATAAGCGCATCATCAACATAGAACATCCTCTCAATTAAGCGCTGTGCGTCTGATCCAAATTCATCTTCACCATGAGCTGCTGCACGTCGAAGGCCGTATATAGCTACAGACGGGGAGGGACTGTTGACAAACACGTGAACCTTCATGCGATACTTACAGATGTCATTGGCAGGATTGTTGTCTTCATGCCAGAGGAAGCGCAAATAGCTACGATGATCCTCTCTTACAAGGAAACTGTGAAACATCTGTTCTATGTCTGTCAGTTTCACATCTGAATCTCAACAATACTTCCAACAAGCTATTATTGAGGGCAAGTCCAGAGAGGAGGACATCTTTGAGAGAGACGCCATGACACTCAAAAACAGCTCCGATCTGACCTGGCTTCTGTGGATGGTACACCCCAAAGGTAGGTAAATATCAGCAGTTCTTGTCCACTTTAAGTGGATGAGCCAATTCAATTCAATCCAATATATTCTGCATGAACACAAATAAATTCCTCTTCATTTCAGGCCTTTTTTTCAAGTGTGCAATGAAGAGAGGATTAGCATTTGACCCACTGATCTCGACTGTTGGGCAGCCGCTGGCAAGGTCCCTTTAATGGAATAGAATAGCTCTTTATTATCATTGCTACAAAAACAATGAAAGGCCGTTTGGCATCTCTCCGTGTGTGAAGTACAAAGTACAAATTTACTTTTACACAAGAAAGTTATACATACACCTGCATACACTCGGATACACCCATGCATACATATATGCACATACATGCATATATGGATATATACATACATATATCCATGCATACATATGTACACACACATATTTCCACATACACGCTTACATATATATACACACACATGCCATCTGAGGAGCTGGTGCATTGTGAGGTGCAGTGTGATCAGTGATATTGCACATTGAGTGTGTGTGTGTGTGTGTGTGTGTGTGTGTGTGTGTGTGTGTGTGTGTGTGAGGTGGGGGGGGGCTGTTGCAACTATAATAAATAGTGTTATAATAAATACAGTAAATACAGTTTAAAGAGGTAGGAATGTTGGTTGCATCCTCCAATCAAGGTGGAGGTAGGGCATGTTTGACCACCTGTGGGTAAAAACTTCTGTTGAGTTTGTTTGTCTTCGACCTGATGCGGTGCAGCAGTTCAATTCAATTCAATTCAATTTTATTTATATAGCGCCAAATCACAACAAAAGTCGCCTCAAGGCGCTTTATATTGTACAGTAGATAGCACAATAATAAATACAGAGAAAAACCCAACAATCATATGACCCCCTATGAGCAAGCACTTTGGCGACAGTGGGAAGGAAAAACTCCCTTTTAACAGGAAGAAACCTCCGGCAGAACCAGGCTCAGGGAGGGGCGGCCATCTGCTGCGACCGGTTGGGGTGAAAGAAGGAAAACAGGATGAAAGACATGCTGTGGAAGAGAGACAGAGATTAATAACAGATATGATTCGATGCAGAGAGGTCTATTAGCACATAGTGAGTGAGAAAGGTGACTGGAAGGGAAAAACTCAATGCATCATGGGAATCCCCGGCAGCCTACGTCTATTGCAGCATAACTAAGGGAGGATTCAGGGTCACCTGGTCCAGCCCTAACTATATGCTTTAGCAAAAAGGAAAGTTTTAAGCCTAATCTTGAAAGTAGAGATAGTGTCTGTCTCCCGAATCCAAACTGGAAGTTGGTTCCACAGAAGAGGGGCCTGAAAACTGAAGGCTCTGCCTCCCATTCTACTTTTAAATACTCTAGGAACAACAAGTAGGCCTGCAGAGCAAGAGCGAAGTGCTCTAATAGGGTGATATGGTACTACAAGGTCATTAAGATAAGATGGGGCCTGATTATTTAAGACCTTGTATGTGAGGAGCAGGATTTTGAAATCAATTCTGGATTTAACAGGAAGCCAATGAAGGGAAGCCAAAACAGGAGAAATATGCTCTCTCTTTCTAGTCCCTGTCAGTACTCTTGCTGCAGCATTTTGGATTAGCTGAAGGCTTCTCAGCGAGTTTTTAGGACTTCCTGATAATAGTGAATTACAGTAGTCCAGCCTGGAAGTAATAAATGCATGAACTAGTTTTTCAGCATCACTCTGAGACAGGATATTTCTAATTTTAGAGATGTTGCGCAAATGGAAGAAAGCAGTCTTACATATTTGTTTAATATGTGCATACCAGAGTGTGCAGCAGTAAGTCAGAAGGCTCTCAATGGTGGAGCGGTAGAAGTTTACTAGCAGTCTTTGGGGTAATTGGGCCTGACGCAACTTCCTGAGAGAGTACAGCCTTTGTTGTGCTTTCCCTACCTGGTGGGAGATGTTTGTGGACCAGGTAAGGTCGGCCGAGATGTGGACACCAAGGAACTTAAAGCTTTCTACCCTTTCTACCTCCTCCCCATCAATGTAGAGGGTAGAGTGCTCAGATCGCCTTGTTCTTCTGAAGTCGATTACCATCTCCTTGGTCTTGGCTGTGTTCAGATGCAGGTTCTTGTCGTCACACCATTGCTTCAGATGCTGAACCTCCTCTCTGTAGGCTGAATCATCGTTGTTGTCGATCAGTCCTATGATGGTGGTGTCATCAGCAATTTATAATGGTGTTACTGATGTGGATTGGTGAACAGTCATGGGTGAAAAGTGAATATAAGAGGGGACTGAGGACACACCCCTGTGGGACACCCACATTCAGAATGAGGCTGGAGGAGGTGTGCTCTCCCATTCTGACGTTCTGGAAGAGCTGTTATTATGGCGTCCTCTGTCGACCTGTTTGTCCTGTATGCAAACTGGTATGGATCGAGGTCTGCAGTGATGGCATCTTTAATGTGTGACATGATGAGCTGCTCAAAACATTTGGCAATTATGGGTGTTAAAGCAACTGTTTGCCACATGTTTCTGGAGTTGTTTGTGTTAAAGTGTTCCTCAATGCGCTGTTTGTATTTGCACTTGGCTACTTTTATGCCTTTAACCAGAGATTGGCGTGCCTCTTTGTAGACTTGTTGGTCTCCCGATTTGAAGGCTCTTAGTAGGGCTCGCACCACACTACTGAGCCATGGCTTCTTGTTCGAAGCCATCTAAGTTTTTCAGTGTTAGGGAAGGCTTTATGATCAGACTTGGACCCAAGTCTCTCTTTGATATGAACCATATTTGGACATGGCCTGAAATAGGATGGGCGAATTTTCAAGCACATTAGTGTGACAGGCATGCACAGTTGCAGGCTTGTGAGCATCACCTAAACAGTATGGCCCATTGTGAGGAAAATGGAGGACAAAGACACTATGGTCGAGAGAGAGAGCCGCTTTTCCTGGATATTGTGTGGACCTCGACCAGGTCACTAACCTCTCTCATCCTTGCTACTGACCTTTGGGAAGTTTGCTAGTCTGTCGAAAAGTGTTTTTTCAATTATCTTTGGAGAGGCAAAATATTCGTCCAAGCATTCCCAGGCTCTCTCCAATCCAATTTTAGTTTTACAAGGCATCTAAGCCGACGAACAGCATATGCTGCAGGCTAACATGATGCCAGCGTCCTGTTTCCTCCACCAACAGGAACATAAAAACCCCACCAAAATATAAGCTTGTGAGTAGTCCCAGTATGACCAGCAGAGGGTGCTGAAGAGAAAGAACCTATGTCATAACAAATGGTGTTATTTAAAGGTTGCATGAAATCCTCTGCAGGTAAGTCCAGGATAAACAGGTTAGTTTGCTGTACTGTGATGGATTTGGTGCACAGTGGCTGTGGTTTCATGGTCAGACTTAGGTTACATCAGTGGTTCCCAAACTTTTTTTGCCAGGCCCCCCTTTGTTTTACAAGAAAAATGTTCGCGCCCCCCCGCCACCTAAACACCCCCCCCGCACAAACACATCCTCCAAACACACACACCCATATTTTGCTCCATTGCGGTTTATTTCACACCTCAGACATTTAGTAAATGATTAAGCAAATACAAGTAAACGGCAATAAATTACAGGTAGTAATAAAATATACTACTAACTCTTTTACGCTGCGTCCACACCTACACGGGTATTTTTGAAAACGCAGCTGTTTCTATACGTTTGGGCTTTTCATCAACACGTAAACGGCGTTGCGATTCACCGAAAACGGAGATTATTTAAAACTCCTTGTTTGCGTTTACGTGTGGACGAGGATTACAGAGTTCGTCACGCAACGTCAAAGGTATGTGCCTCTTTTCACGTCACGCTGTGCGCCACGTTATTGTTTACATGAGATGAATTGCAGAATGGCAGATAGAGACAAAATACTGTTAATCTGAGTATCGTCAGGTTTTACACGCAGTTACTGTCCCTGCATTTAGAAAGGCGCTGATAACAGGGAACCATCTGCCATCCACTTGGATGAGTGACGAAACGTTTCTCCCTCAAAACGCTACGTCCAGATGAACAGAATCAACTTTTGGAGATTTACTTTCCTGGATGATTGAGAATGCATCAAGACGTTTGGAGGGAGTAATTACTAAAGTTAACTCAGAAAGATCAATTTAAGAAAAATTGCCTAAATGAAACTAGTAAAAAAAATTCCTTTGAATGTAGCTGTACACAGTGTTACATCTGTGAGATGGTTAAAAGTAATTTGTTCTCTAATGGTTCAAATTTTATTTGTGAAGAAATTCATGAAGTTGCTAGTGTTAAAATGAGATTATCTGAAGTGACTCAATGCTGTGCTTTATATTAATAAGTGTCATATAATTATATAGTGTAGTATTGAATGGACGCGGCCCTGATAATAAAGGCATTAGACTACGTGTCCTTTAGTGGTAGAAGGTAGGAGACTCTCGCCCACGTTTGTCTGCAGGAGCTGATAACAGGGAACCATCTGCCAGTGGAAACTTACTAGAAGGGAGTGGGGCACAGTCGGAGCCTCGCCGGAGGTGAGAAAAGAGGTTTTGCAGCTAATAGACAATAACCTATGAGGACGCTATGCAACGTGACTACTGAATGCCTGTGTAACACTGTTGTTTAGACTAAAATGGAATAGCGGGTAATAAAACTGTTAAGCGTGCCCATTTTGAGATCTGCGGCAGAGTGTCATGCAGGATGCATCTCCCTTCTAGAAGTATTGTGTAAGAGGATAAAAATGGTCTACTGAGCAGTGTGTTGTCTTCCATTAGATGCCTATGAGGAATCAAAAGAACTCGGGGAAGTGTTGATATTTAACACTAGTTAAGGTTAAAGAAAAACTTGACTCATCATATAGGTGATTTATAAACCTCTGTCAGTCATCTTTCTCACTCACTATGTGTTAATAGACCTCTCTGCGCTGAATCATACTAGTTATTAATAGGGATGGGTACCGGTCAATGGCACCGGTTCTAACATAAACGGCAGTAACAACACCGAAAAGCAGCGCACATTTCGGTGCTTTATTTCGGTACTTTATTTTCTTGAGGTGTCATACACTTTGGATTCTAGCCAATCATTTTACCTTTCCAAGGATAGACGCATAGCGTTTTTTTTTAAAGCCGAGAAATGCACCGTATTTGATAGCTTGCTGCAAGACCTCACACCGAGCACATCTACTGCAGATGTGGTGCCTGTTATCGGACCCAGTGTTCTGGGAATCTCTCCTACCTGACAAACCATCCTACCCATTGTGAAATTAAGTGGTGAAACCTTTGTGAATATTAGCCAGAAAAATACTCTGACGGGTAAAATTAAGTGCCAAACCATCCTACCTTTGTGAATGTGACCTACAAGCATACTAACATCTAAAATTTAGTGGCAAATAGTCCTACCTTTGTTAATCTGAGCTAGAAGCATATTTTCACAGCTAAAATTAAGTGCCAAACCATGCTACCTTTGTGAATATTACCTACAAGCACACTTTCACGGGTAAAAAGAAGTGGCAAACCGTCCTGGCTTTATAATTATGAGCTACAAGCATACTCTGATGGGGAAAGTTAAGTGGCAAACCGTCATACCTACTTAAATTTGTGCTGGAATTACTCTGTGACAGCAGAAATGTGCATAAACTACTTACGGTAGGACGTTTTGCCAAAGTAGGATGATTTGTCAGAACACCGGAGTTAGCAACATCCCCCAAGAACCCGAAGAGGAGAGTCCTGGCCCCTAGCCCTGCCAGCGTAGCAGAAATGATGAGGATGATGATGGCAGCAGCAGCCGTTCTCCTCTGCGTGAGTAGCTTCATGTTGTTCGTGTGTAATTTACGTTGAGTAGGCTAACCACATTATTACATTAATGCAGGTAAGGTGAACTAGCAAACACCGTCGTAGTTACATGCAGCTGTCTTCTTGTTTGATAGAGTGATACCATATATGCCCTATAGCTGCAGAAAAGGCTAACATTGTCCTAAAACCTCTCATGTTTAGCTGTTTTCTTTTGTAAAAAGATAACAAAGTTTGTGTTTTCCATTGTTTAAGCACCGGTTCCAACCAAAGGAGGTATGTTGTATCAACAGAAAAGGCTAACTTGGTTATCATTTAGCAGAAAAAAAGGGACTGCTAAAAATAAAAACATGAGAGGTTTTTGGACAAAGTTTGTGTTCTCCATTCTTTAAGCACCAGTTCGAGCACCGTTTAAGCACCAGCACCGTTTCAAAAGTACCGGTTTGGCACCGGTATTGAATAAAACCTAAACGATACCCATCCCTATTTATTAATCTCTGTCTCTCTTCCACAGCATGTCTTTATCCTGTCTTCCTTCTCTCACCCCAACCAATCACAGCAGATGGCCCCGCCCCTCCCTGAGCCTGGTTCTGCTGGAGGTTTCTTCCTGTTAAAAGGGAGTGTTAAATATCAACACTTCACCGGCATCCAATGGAAGACAAAACACTGCTCAGTAGACCATTTAACTCTTTATTTCTCTTTCACAATATGCGTCCTGCATGACACGGTGCTGTGGATCTCAAAATGGTGGTGTGCCCCTAATACAGTTTTATTCCAGAAGCTCTCTCATTCTAGTCTAAACAACAGTGTCTCAGTAACTTTCCATTAGAGATGGTCCCCTGTTATCTACTTTTCTCCCAGGCAAGCGCGAGCAAGAGTCTACAGCATTCTACCCCCCAAGGACAGATAGTCTAATGCTTTTATTTTTCAGGGCCGTATCCACTTAATACTATACTATATAACTTTATAACACTTATTAATAAAAAGCATAGCCTTATTGAGGCACTTCAAATAATTTAATCCCAACAGGAGCGACTAAAAAAGATCTTAGGTCGCACCGGTGTGACCAACTGTTCGAGTAAAAAAATTTTTTTAAAAAGTCTCCCTGTGGTCAACAACAGACACACATTTATGCCCCTTTTGTGGTCTAAACCAATCAGAGATAGTCAGGGGCGGGACCTCTCTGATTGGCCCTGTTCCAGTTGAAAGTGCAGGTGGATAGAGAGAGGTGAGTGGCTTGAATAAAGCGATATCAATTCATTAAATCCTGAATCGACTTTTAAATATAAATGTATTTTGCCAGAAACGCCAGAATCTCAGGTTAAAGCTCACAAAACTATTTCAACAACCACCAAACAGCAAATGAGAGCAGGTAAACCGATTCCACACAAAGACGTAAACACAGAGCGGACCGACGCATCAGAATCAGCTTTCTCTTTCTCGGCTATCTCACCCGATGGCCCGTACACGGACACGCTGTTGGGGCTGAAAGCCGACAGCTCGCTGATTCTGATGCGTCGGGTCCGCTCTGTCTTTACATCTTTTTGCGCTGATTCTGAGCTGCAGGTTTTGTCTCTCCAACCAAAATTCGCCGAGCCAAAAAGAAGCAGCAAACTACGCTTCACATTTGATCAATGTCGTCATGAATTCCCTCTGACTTTTGCTGTTTTGCTTCCACCACGATAAAAATCACATTTCATGCACAGCTCTCTCTCTCTCTCTCTCTCTCTCTCTCTCTGTACTTCAAGAACAGTTTCCCGTCTCAAATCTCTGTTTTCTGCATTGTTCACCAGTCTATTACCCACCAGTCTACCATAGTTTACAGCGCTGTCGGCTGCTGTCTTTTTTCTTTTTTTTACTTTACTTTACCTCGGACAAGAAAGCCTCATTTCTGCTGTTCAATACTGAAGAAATTTAAACTTTTTAAAATTATGCAAAATTGCAGAATATTTTTAAGGTTATCTGCTATAAAACGCCAGACCAGGAAAATCTGCTTCATGTTCTGTGTTTTATTCTCAGTTACTTTGACACAAAGGCATCTGCTGTGATGTTCACATCTCTGATGAAGTCTCACATGTATCAGTGCTGATAAATGATCAGAATTATAATATTTCTGACTGTCTGAGGCTAAATTGAATCAAATCGAATCAGGACCTTGTGAATCGGAATCGAATGGATTATAGAAATCAGTGATGATACCCAGCACTAGTGAGCAGCCTAGGCCCCACAGAAGTGGATGTAGCTGTGGGTAATAAGAAAAGATGAAAAGAACTATTGATAACTTTTGTGTTAAGTTAAGGACTGATCCGTCTGAAATTCATAGCCAGCTCTGACACGGAGCCATCAATCTTTGAATGCTGATCACAGTGTATCTGTTAAGGTTGGCTGTGTGGCAGGCTGGCAAGGAGGAGTGGTGGACCCAAAGTGCAGACTCAGACTCAAGGGATGAACTCAAAATACTCAGCTTTATTTGCTGGCACAGGGAAACAAGCATACAAAGCAAAGCAAACTAAACTAAACTAAACTGGGAAACAACATAAACTCACGGGAAACACAGGGAGATCCACACAGCATGGGGGCAAATCAGGACTAACGAGACAAGGAAAGCAAAACCAGATACACTAACATGAAACACGGACTTTCAAAGTAAAACAGGAAACATAACACAGACGCGAACTTAACAAGGGGATACCGCCGACAGGGGAGACAGAGCAACTATAGAACACAGAGACATAAACCATAAGACAGAACTCTAAGAAACCAAAGACTAGAAATTATAAATAATATAATAAACCCAAAAAACCCTGGGTCAACAACCCAGGCATCCTAACAGTATCCAGAAAACACATTATATGTCGTGATAAATGCACTGCCCAAGTGTCCCCTCTCCCCACTGCCTTTCAGCAGCAGGCAGCAGCAATGTGATGATTAAGTTTAATATTGTCTACAATATTGCCAAAGAGTGCCAACGCACTTTAAGCACAAGCACAAGATTGTTAGTTAATCATTTACAAATCAATATTGTCTGTATGGACTGCAATTTTCCCCCCAAAAAAGTCCCTACCAAAGAAGACCGGAAGAGGAATGCTGCCAAATTCTTTAACGCTGGAATTTTCCAAACTGTGTGTGGTCTATTGATGAAAGATGGCCATTGATTAGGTAATGCAAATTGCAGTATAATAATATATATTTTCAGCATTACAGAGCTATGTGCTGATGTCTTATTGTAACTTTTGTTCTCATCCTATACAGCCCGAGATGACCATAATGTCACGATTTGCAAAGGCGACCCATGCGGAGAGAGTGAGGAGTGGACCCAAATGGAGGAAAAAGGAGACGAAGTTGGAGGAAAACAGACAGTAGTGATGGCCCGCTTGAAGCTGATGCTCCGGCGCGTGTGTCAAAAATAACAACACACTGCTTCAGAAGCACTGTCCAATCCAATCCAATTTTATTTATAAAGCACTTTAAAATACCCATCACAGGACCAAAGTGCTGTACAGAAAATAAGTTCAAAACAATAGAATAACAGAAAACGGCATAAATAAATAAATAAAACACATACAATTAAAACAGCCCTATATTAAAACAAGATGAAACTGAATAGAATCAACTAAAAACAACTAAAATAAAACTAAAACTAAAAACCAACATCTCACGTGGTCTCAAAGTCCAGGGTAAAGAGATGGGTTTTCAGGAGTGATTTAAAAACAGGTAGAGAAGAAGCCTGTCCAATCTCTAAAGGCAGATCGTTCCACAGTTTTGGAGCTGCTACAGCAAAAGCACGATCTTCTCTAAGTTTACGCTCAGTCCTGGGTACATTCAGGATCAGCTGATCAGCTGACCTGAGAGAGCGGGTGGGTGTATAAGGCTGTAGCAGCTCAGACTGTGTCGAGGCTTGATTGATTTTGGTCAGTCGGGTGGGTTTGCCAGCTTTGTGTTCTTGTTGTTTGCTTTTGTTTTGTGTGTTTGTTTGATCTGAAAACGTGAAAAACTTAAAATAAGTGGTTTTTATAATATGAATATCATTAAATAACTTTAGAAAGACTTCCATTTGAGTCTAACTTTAATGTAATAAAAAATATATTTTATTTTTAAAACAATCTTAAAATGTTATTCTACAAAATGTGCATAAATTTAATTTGTTTATTCTTTTTAGCGGATAGTCTGTGACCCAGGAAGACCGAACACCTGCATCTCTACCAGTTTCTGTGCACTCCAGCGTCTTCTGTTCCATGTGAGAGGATTTTCTCTAAGGCAGGAGAAATTATCTCCAAGAAAAGAAACAGACTCGGCCATCGCACAGTGGAACAAATTCTCTCTTTAAATAAAAAACAAACAGGATGACCTTAAATGCATCATGTTTTTACTTTACAAGTTATAAGCATTTTCCCTTTCCAGTTCACAATCAGTTCGACCCCCAGGTCAAAAATACGTATAAGAAATGTGTCCTAATATTATTTATAAACATACCTGTTGTCATGGTCCTGAGTCTGTCGACTCAGTGTTTTGTGTTTCTTTATGCTTTTGTTTATTCTGATTAGGTATTCCGTTATGATTCGCCATTTCATTAGGTTTCTGTTCTGTGCCTGCCCTGGTCCCACCTTCCCTGCTCTCCCTGTCTCGTCAGTGTAATCAGCGTCAGCCTTGTCTCCCAGCTGTTTCCTCTTCGCTCCGTTCACCTCTTGTATTTAGTGTCTGCGTCTTCCCCTACTCGTTGTTGCGTCGTACCCTCACGTTAACTGTGTGTTCCGTCTGCTAGCCTGCCTGTCTGCTTAGTTTGTTTTTGTATTCTTAGTTTAGTTATGTTCTATTACTGCCCAGCAATAAAGCTGAGTGTTTTGAGTTTACGTCTGCCTCCGAGTCCTGCATTTTGGGTCCTTCCTCCCTGCCTGCCTGCACACAGCCATGACACCTGTCCAGTGATTAATTGCATAAGTACATGGAGTCAGGACCTCACAGCAGAAGCATACTCCATAATGTGTTGTACATTATTATATGTATTTTTCATCTATTGTATTTACAGACATCAAGGAGGCACAAGCAAAGAAAGACCACACCATGGCACATGTTGAAACAAAGAATGTTTATTGTTTAATAAATAATTTTGATCAAATAGACATGGCAATTTTTTTTTCACCTCCCCAAAAAATACATGTTCAAAGCAGCACAGCGGCAGCCCAATATCAGACAGAATTGTGACCTCTACTCTGTACAGTGGGCAATCATAACGAAGCAGTTCATTTTGTTTTGTAGATTCAAGCTGCTCTTCATATGTTTGGCCACCAGATGTCACCAGAGAGGACTGTGTTGAAAAGCTTTGAGTAATCAACCGTTTTTCAACACAAGCTTCAATGCTTCAGAAAGCTTTGTCTGGCCATCACCAGGGGCGGATCTAGAGAAATTCTCTTTGGGTGATATGAGGGTGGCAAAATCAAAGCCTTTTCCCCCCAAACACATATGCAGGTGGTTACATATGGTTAAAATGATTCAAATGCAGTAAGTATACACGTTTTTCATATAAATATAGTCTATAAATTAATACACTTTAGTTACATAAAACATGTGATGTTATGTACTGTATAGTTTGTATAATAAATAAATATGTAGCCCAATAAGTATAAAATCCAGAAAGCTACACAACATGGGGCGGTTCATTTACAAACACACGTCTAACTTAAGTTTCACTGTTTTTTGTTAGAAAACAATCAGATTGTTTGATGCTTAAATTATACAAAATGTCAGAAATCTGCACTGTCATGAACAAAAATTTAAACCTAATTTTTCATGATTTGTTGGATTAACCCTCAGAGGTCCAAAATATAACCGGCCATTTTTGACTCTTTTTGATTTTACGTTTGTATTTCACCTTCAAATTGTTTCATTGTATTCTTTCCCCCTTGCCTTTCTTGGTATCATTCTTTAAGCTCAACCTCACGTGTCTGAATTTAGTTGTTTTTTCATTGACATACTGTATTAATATTACTGATCTGAAATCACACAAAAAACTTAAAATCATAGTAGTATTTTTATACTGTAAAAAAATACATGTTGAGTAAATTTTTATAACTTGAAATGCAAATATAAATTGTACATTTTGAAAACTTATGCACACATTTTGTAAACATATACAGCTATTTTTTTATTTTGTAATATTACTATAAGTAAAATGAGAGAACAATCAGGTGTTGCAATAAGAGGCTCCACAACTTATGTGTGCCAGAAAAAAAAAAAAGTTAGTCCACCAAAAGACAGAGCAGCACAGGGACAAACCTGCAGGCCTGACAACAGCAGGTGTATCACTGCGCTGGTTTTCTACTTGGTGACAGTGTTTACATTGCAAATGTGCCTTTGTGACATTCATTAGTGCCCTCACTGACACACAAAACAAAACAACGACTACACAACAGACTAACTACACAAGATAATACAACAGAGTAACTACACACTCCACGCTAAACGTTACAAATCTCCCACATCTAAAAACTCTCTCTCTCACTCGCTCGCTCTGTCTCGCTGCCGTTACTGTCACTCCCAGAACTCTCCCCTCTTCCTAAACAACCAAGTCCCACATGTTGACTTTCTTTTTTTCTTTTTTTTTCTTTAATTGGTCGACATGGTAAATTTTTCCACCGATAGCAAAGAGGTGACATTTTTTCCCCTCTTTCTTTACTGTTTTTGCGCATCCTTAGAAAATGCTTTAAAAAACAAAAACAAAAAACAAAACGTGAGGACAGTATTTAGAAAAAAAGCATGGCTTATATACATCTTTTTAACATAACTCTGGATTTACTGGCTTGTAATTAAAATTTAAAAACTGGTGATACTTTGAAGTCCAAACTTTCCACACGGGCTGAAATAGAGACTCAGCGTGGCTGCAGCTTGTTGCTATGTCAGCTTAAATCAGTCATGTGATTTGGAGGTGCAGTGTGTCCGTGGACCCCAGAGGGTTAATAACACTCACTTTCATTCCATTTCCAGAGTGCAACTGTAACATCTTGACCCATATTCGCATCAGCCACTAGATGGCACTGGGTTGCCGCGGAGTATGTAATTTACCGGCGAGCAAGAATCACCAGGAAAAAACTGGAAAAAGAGTAATAAAGTGGAATCGGAGCAGAGATCAGTGTGTGCGTGTATTTTATAGGAAGCTTGGTAGAAAGCCAAGGATAGTACATGGTGTCAGAGTAGTGGTTCTCTACGCAATCCTTCGCCGTCGGACAGCGCAGACATGGAGGCTTACGGCGTTCCCGCACCACGCATGGACTGGGATTCTACAAACCTGCCCGAGGCATGGCAGCGCTTCACGCAGCACGCGGAGCTAATGTTCGCTGGTCCTCTTCAGGGGAAGGAGGAGGCGGACAAATGCAGCTACCTTCTTCTATGGATCAGTGAGAAAGGACGGAACGTCTACAACACGTGGACGCTCACCGCAGACGCCTCCAAAAACCTACAAACATACTACGATAAGTACACTGATTACATCACACCGAAAGCTAACCCAACCTACGCCAGATATAAGTTCCACGAGAAGATGCAGGGTGAAAATGAGGCGTTTGAACAGTTCATTACAGAACTGAAACTGCTTGCTAAAGACTGTGGGTACCCAAATATAGATGAAATGGTCAGGGATCGCATCGTATTTGCCACTAACTCACCACACGTCCGAGAAAAGCTACACAGCCAAGGCGCAGAGCTCACGCTAGAGAAAGCTACATATATATAGCATGGTCACACGAGCTTGCAAAGCGACAACTAAAATCTAAAACAATGTGCAAAATGCAAGAAAATGAACCATTGTGCAAGAGCATGCAGGTCAAAACTCCCTTCGCAGACAAAAGCCCACCTCAAATCAGTGCACACTGTTAGAGAAAACATAGAAGTGACAACTGAGGACACAGATGAGGAGCAAATCACTATGTGACGGGTTGGATACTCAGATTCACACAGTCCTCAGCAACATGCCTGTCAGTGATCAGAGACTCTCAGAGATAAGAAACGAAACAAGCCAGGACCCCCAGCTCAACACTCTGAGGAGGACCACATTGAGTGGATGGCCGGATAAAAGGTCCCAATGTCCGCCTGACATCCAGGAGTTTTGGAACCACAGAGATGAGATCTCAGTGATAGACGAGATCATGTTTAAAGGAGAGAAAATGATCATCCCTAAAAGGCTCAGAAAGGACATGATAGATCGGATTCATTCCAGCCATAAGGGGCATCGAAAAGAGTAAAAACAGAGCCAGAGGCCTTCTGTTTTGGCCAGGCATGGGAAAGGAGATTGAGGAAGCAGTTGGAGCCTGCAGCACATGCCAGGAGAGACGAACTGCTAACCCCAAGGAACCCCTGCTGTCATGTGGAATTGGAGCAGAGATCAGTCACTCTGTCTGTCCTGGTCGTTGTGTCCTTGGGCAAGACGCTTCACCCTACCGTCTACTGGTGATGGCCAGAGGGGCTGATGGCGATATGGCAGCCTTGCTTTTGTCAGTCTGCCCCAGGGCAGCTGTGGCTCCAACTGTAGCTTGCCTCCACCTGTGTGTGAATGTGAGAGTGAATG
Organism: Oreochromis niloticus; assembly: GCF_001858045.2. Taxonomy (NCBI): domain Eukaryota; kingdom Metazoa; phylum Chordata; class Actinopteri; order Cichliformes; family Cichlidae; genus Oreochromis; species Oreochromis niloticus. The sequence goes on along the minus strand of NC_031976.2, from coordinate 2,042,620 downwards.
AATAGTGGAATTGTAAAGCGCTTTGGGTGCCTAGAAAAGCGCTATATAAATGCAATCCATTATTATAGGAAGCTTGGTAGAAAGCCAAGGATAGTACAGTAGCAACCAACCACCTGTGTGAAATCTGAAATTCCCCTGGTGTTGTTCAAAATGTGCTCTGGCACAATCATAAGCATCGGTTGCAACTGAAAAAAAGTGGTCCCGCTTTGGGCTGAACCATTTGTTAATGTTGGAGGGGGGTAACAATATGGAATATATTCAGTTTCAGCATTTATATTCACTGTTAACTGTAACTACGCTCCAAGTGTTAATGCTATCTTATTTTTATAAACAACACTGTCATATACAAAACTAGGGTGGCACTTGCCACCACATGCCACCCTTCTAGATCCGCCCCTGGCCATCACTAACAGAAAGTGAGCCTTTATTGACGGCAGAACTAAACAACCAACAGGTGGAACACAGAAAATGAGCCAAAACCTAAACTGGGAAAACTAAACTAACACATACCTGAAACTAGAAACACATAGAAACACGACAACACAAGCAATAAATACACACCAGGTAACGAGGGGGAATGCACAACAGGAGGGAGACACAGCTGGGATAAATCTGAGATAACAGGACGCAGGAAGTAAAGCAGACTATACTGACAAAGGACCAGGACTATCAAGGTAAAACAGGAAACACACAGGCTGAACTCAAGACACGTAAGCTAAACACAATGACCCTTCCCAAGAACGCAGAGGAGGCACAGAAACAGAACAGGAACCTCAAAACCCAGGAACTATAAACGTAACACAAACAGAAAACCATAACTCACAGAATAAAACTCGAACACAAAACACTGAGTCGCAGACACACAATAGGGATTTCCTCTTGTTGACAGCACCACAGCAAACAGCACAGCTTATTTAGTAAAAACACTTTTTTATTGAGAAATGTCCATAAAGTTTAAATAAGTCAGTCTCACAGGTGGTACATGTTTTTGTTTTTTTTCAAAATCAATAAATCATCATCAACACTGTTACTGGACACAATTCACAATGAAACCCACATATTTGACAGTCAAAAATACAAAGAAAAACTAATCTGGAATTTACCTTCACACACACACACACTCACACACACACACACACACACACACACAGACACCAGTGTCACTCCCTGTCACACACTAAAGGCATTTTTAAAGCACTCATCGTGTCGAGGAAGAATGCAACACGTTGTAATGATGGAGTGGCTTACATCATACAGAAGACCGCTTTGGTTTTACAATCCTTAGTGCTGATTTTTCTGGGACTCTCTCTGGGATTCTGCCAGAGCTCTGTGGTGCAAGGCACGTTTCCTTGACATCATTCAAACATAGCTTCTTTGTAGCATGTGGATTCTAGCTCTCTACATCTGCAGTCCAGATTTGTAAAAGAGTTTCTGGCTTCACGTTCACTTTGCTTTCCATAATTTGAATTCATTTTTACTTGATTTGGAAAGTTGACTGAATTGGACAGAAGATGAAATACCACAGCAGATAAACTTTCTTGCTCTAATGCTTGTGCATTCACAGGAAAACTGCCCACACTCTGACCAAGGAGACTAATGAGGAAGAGAGGAAACCGTCTATGTGGGAACAGTGAAAATACAAACCTCCTTTGTTTCTTCGTAACCATTAAGTGACCTCCATGAAAAATGTCATGATGTCAAGAGAAGCGCAGTGCTCTGAGAACCTGATTTACAGCAGGTTTCTTAATGATGTGACAACAGGTCTTATTGATGAATGTCAGCCATGTTGAAGTTACAATGTCCAGAATATGGAATGAAAAAAAGAATCTCATCTTGGATTCTTTACACCGTACTGTTTCAGGCAGGCTGCATAAACACGTGCACCTCCACGTGGAAAAACATCATTTCTTTATAGCCGAATTTAGCCTCCTAACAGCCTCCAGGCTGGTGAACCACTTAAACAACTGATCTGATTGTGCACTGGTGCAACATGTAGATCACTGTGAGGACATAACCAATGTAACAAAATCCACAATTGCCTTTTTCAGATTTTTGAAAACTGATTTCATTGAGAGTATCCAAAAATAGCGGCTGCTTAAAGATGAAGGGAAGTTAGAAAGTTTGCGTTTCTCTTGGCATGTGATACAGCCACACACACATAGGAGAACATCTTACTTATATTTAAAGAAAAATAAAAGCTTTTGTCTGATTGGTCAGAATCTGACACCATGTCTCTACACTGATCTGTTTGTTATGTTGTAACTCTGCTTGAATATCTCGAGACATATTTAGTGATGCTGTGATTCATCATCAGTGGAGCTCATTTCCACTCACAGTCAGCCCTCTGACACATAGGTGGGTACAGCCACGGTTGGATGGATGAAATGAGTGTCATTGTGCAGCAGCATTTTTGCGAATGGATATCGATCTGTACCTTTTCAAAAGCTAAATATTAAACTTAAGTGGCCTCTTAGCTGAGTGGTGTTCAAAATGTATGCAAAATTACAGTTACTGAGATGAAAGCACATGAAGGAGTGAGTGAAGGGGCCACAACATTGATGCTGCAGAGCAGTTGGTGGGGTGAGATGACTGCAGCTCCTCCTGGTATCACATCGATCCACCACGGCAGAAGATAACGTCAGGAACATTAGCAGAACTCAGATCTCGCTCTCGTAGGTGTGCATGTAGGTCTTGAGCGAGAGGATTTCAGCGTAGCTGCGGCTGGTCCTGCGGTACAGGTCCAGGCCTGTCAGGATCTCCACGTCTCTGACCCGAGCTGTGTGCATCTTCATCAGGCTCTCCACCCAGCGAGACTCCTCCTCTGAGCTCTGTGGAGGCAGTCAGGACAAGCAGGATTAGCAGCAGTCACCTCTTATTAATGGGCATCCAATCAAGTTGGTGGAAAATGTTTCTTTTGTTCATGTTTCGTAAGGCTGTCTTCAGCTGATCTTTAGACGGAGAGGAGGAGAAGAGTTAAAGCTCAGTAACTGTTGAGTTTGGCACATGACACAAACTGAGCTTTTGTCACAGTTGGTATGAGTTATTATTTCCTTTCAAAGACATGTGAACAGTGCAGCTTTTCATTCAGTCGTTGGACAGTGTCTTTGATTTATTGTCCCTCCAGCTAATGCTCTAAACCTCACATGTAAAGAGATGTGGAGTTGGTGGGCAGCACTGGGTGCTAAAACTGAACAGCTCAGGTGTTTCTCCAGAAAACAGCCACAGCAGTGAAGAATATCTTGCATGTGGCAGAATGACTAGTGATCTGTTTATGGAGCTGTCTTCAACCGTCAAACGAACCACCGATCCTTCACAGTCACATGCCTGTGGTCACTGCATCTACATCGCTGCACAGCTCAGCAGTATTGGTGTGCTCTTTTGTGTAGTTTTGAACCTTTTACCTTCATTTTGGAATATTAAAAAATGACATGATTAAGAGTCATGCCATCTTGCCTATCCCAGCTACCACATGGCAAGGGACGCTCCAGTTTTGAAAGGTAAAATTATAGTATTTTACTAGTTTGAATATGAATACTTCTTGCTAAACTTGCTGGGTGATACTCCACCCTCTAACCCTCCAAATATGGAGATGTGTTAAGGACCTTCTACAGCCCTGTTCAGCTCTCCTAGAGTAACTTTCTTGCCGTTTCTCAATATGCGTACTTGTGCGTACTTGCGTTCTCGTGTACTCGTGATACGTCATCAGTCGGAGACCAAGTACTGTTCCAATTCGAAGTACGCATCAAACCGAGAACGCGAAAAAGTCCCGGATGTGTTCTCGCTCCGCCCGTTTTATCGAGCATGCATCGGTGTAGACTTGGGACAGCTATATACCCCAGAATGCATTTCGTCCGAAACTCAGACAAAGGCCGTTTCTCAATTCTCAAGTACGTGAGTACGTACTCGCGTTCTCGGCAAGTCCGTACTCCCGTGTGTTCTCGGCCAGTACGTACTCGCCGAGAGCGCGAGTACGTACTCACGTACTTGAGAATTGAGAAACGGCAATTGTCTCCTGAAATATCCTCCATGCTCTTCACACTGTGCTGGGAGACACAGCAAAGCTTCTGGCAATAGCACTTACTGCTGTGCAATACTGGAGGAGTTGGACTAACTGTACAGCCTCTGTAGGGTCTGATAGACGGATTTCCTGAAAGACTCTCTGTAAAAAATAATAAAATAAGTGCAGGAAGTTGTGTTTGCAAGAACACCCATGCATTAGAGCGTTCCAATTCCACTGTCAGAGTGAAGCTGAGTATGTATTTGTCAGTGCTGTTTCTTTATGTACAAGATTATGCAAAAGCAGCTTGAGATGCAGAGGAACAACCTGGTGTGGCTGCAGCTCAGCTGTGTGATTTTTTTAATATAATTTATTTGTTTGGTGCAGGAAAAATTTTTCATGTTGTGTTTGCAAGATTAGTCTGCTGTGGATGAGGAAAAGAGCAGAAGGAAAATGTAAACATGTGACCATCCGTACGTTGCAGCTCTCATCGTTGGTGGGTCTGTGCGGCAGGATGAAGGCGGCGCTGTTGAGCGGTCCATTACACGAATCAGCAGCCTGTGTGAAGTCTAAGCAGCTGGTCAGGACCACAAAGTAGTGAGTGGGGATTGGGATTGTACCACCTATATACCTGCAAGAGAAGATCAAGGTCAGGAAGCTGTTCCACACTCTTCCCGAACATTAGCACTGTCCACGGTTCAAAATGTACATGTATGTAATTCACCCTGGAGTAAGGAGGGTTAACAGAAACATTGAAATATTAAGTGTGCCTACTCTCGTATCTTCTCAGCTGAGTCTCTGACACCATCATAGTTGTAGTCAAATATGGGTCCAGTCAGTACATTCACTCCATTTCTCTCAGTGGCGTATTTCTTTACCAGCACTCTCTGGAAATAACCCCATATCTCTGAGAAAGGGAGAGAGATGATGGTGGCGGATTAAAAGCATAAAACAGAGAGTACACTAAAGCTGAGGTAAAGACTTACTCTTGAATGCTGGATACATGGGAACAGTGTTGGTGATGAGGACAGCATCGTATTTTTTGTCTAGATTTGACGACAGTTCTGTCAGCAAGGAAAAAACAGGATTAATGTGGTAAAAAAAAAGTCATGGAATACGATCAAGTAATTCCATGACTATATGTATATATATATATATATATATATATATATATGAATAATATATATAATAATAATATGATTGTATTAATATTGTGAGACTAAGAATCCAGTAAAACTTTCACCAGACATGCTGTGTTATTGTGCTGCGCGGGCTCACTTACGTGGTGGGTACAGAAAGGCGTACGTGATGTGTTTATCTGCTCTGTAGTTGGTACATGATTGGCTGTAAGCTGGAGGGACTCTGGAATCAGGTCTCACACAGTTGGACAGAGTTTCAGGCAGAGGAGACACTTCTACCTGGAGGACCACCAGAATACAAAGTTCTGTTAAACATGTTGGGGATTTGCAAATGTTTCAAAGACCAGAGAAAGAAAAATGGTACAGAAGAGATAGAGTCAGCAGGCATTCAGGTGAGACAGGTGACACTGTCCAGCACCTGCACGTTTCCTGCTGTACAGGAGGTTCATAGTGTCCTTCGCTGTTTACAGATACTTAATATAACTACAGCAACTTACAGTACTTTGACTTGAAGAAAATAATTTGGACTTTTCCAGATTTCACCTTTAATAACGGTGAACTGAAAATGATCCCTAGAGTTGAGATGGAGCTCGGGGCTGAATGTGAGGACAACCGGTGTGTAACAAAGGATTGACTGTAAAATGTGGCTGTGTGTGAGACCCACCTGTCTGTCAAAGAGTTGTCAAGTGAACAACAGTTGTAGTTAGATGAGTGAAAACGGAAATTCACGGAAAAAAAACAAAATCTTTTGATGGATTTTTAAGGTCTCTTTGAACTAAGAAGCTAACTTTAAACAAACTCAGGGCAAGTAAGAAGCCTTGAAACCGACAAAATAAGAACGGCAGCCGTTATTATTTCAAGCTTTTATCACTTTATTACAACAACGTTGGCTCACAGTGAAACCAGAAGCAGCAAAAAATGCAAATTTTCCAAATGTCTTTGATCCAGGTGCACAACCAGACTCATGGGAAACATTAGTGAACGTCACCAAGAATGAATGTCTTTCAGTTTTTGACAAAATGCTGTTAGTACAAGCTGTTTTTTTAAGACAGCCTTTCAGGCTAAGGCATAAAAATTGCTGTTTGGTGTCTGGATCGTAGCTGGAGACCAGTAACCAGTAAATCATCAGTAATCAGAGATTAAGATCTCACACAGGAGTTGGTGTTTTCTCTGTCTGAATGTTAAATAGACTGGTTCTACTCTGCCTGGGCACTCAAAGTGCTCTATACAACTTGCATCCATTCACATAAGCAGTGCTTTTCATCTAACGTTCACAGTCGGACGGATGCATCAGAGAGCTTCCTGGGGTTAGTGTGTTGACCGAGGATATTTGGCATGAAGACTGGAGTAGCCAGGGATTGAACCACCAACATTCTGATCAGTAGAGAAGCTGCTCTACCTCCTAAGATTCAGCCTCCCCAAACTAAATTCTGTTGTGGAATCAGTGACACGAAGGCACTTAGAAGAGGTCTTCCCCAAAATAATCTAAAAATAGTAGCAGTGGTGCTGGAAGCAGGAGATGAACTTATAGAAAAAATTCTGAAACCTCAATTATCTGCTAAACTAAACCTAAGCACTTGTACTTCAACAACTGAAAGGCAGAGAGGACGGGGAGCAGTACCTGTCTGCTGGCAGTGTACGACGTCCAGACGGGCATAGACAGAGTTTCACTGTAGCCACTGATGTAGTCGCTGTGGTGCAGGATGCAGTATTTGGTACGGAAGAGGACAGCAGGCCGACCGAACGGCAGGTTCCTGCTGTCTGTCAGAGGAAGAGCGCAGACAAGCAGGAATGTAACGAAAGACATTTACAGAGGAACGCATGAAATCCACGACTGAGTGTTCATGACAGAAGAAATTTCAAATAAAATAAGACGAGCTACAAATCCAAACTTTCACTGCAACTAAGCTTAGTTTTATCTGCTGGGATTACAAAGAAAAGTTACTTATTAATGACATTTTCAGTAGGAGCGTTAAAGACTGACCATCCATAGCTTGCCTCAGTCGCTGGTTTAGCTCCTCCACTTTGTTCTGTAAGAGACAGAGCCAGAGTGACTCCAGGTTATAGCCTCGTACAAGGGTCACTTTCAAACTTCTCTGGCCCCTACTTTTTACACGCAACTGCAAAAAGATCGGAGATTGAAACAATCTCTTTCCAGAGATCTACATGGGAATCACAAACACAGCATAAAGTGAAACAGTGCAGGGCAGAGCTGGGTCTAATTCACCTCAATCCAACGACTGCACACACAATGTCTGCACTAAGAAGGCTGTTAAACTCAAAAATTGTCAATAAACTATTGATTTTGACGAGGTGAACCAACCCCAGCTCTGCAGCAGAAAGCAAAGAAGCATCAAGGTTATTTACGCTTAAAAGAAAACAGCAATCACACATTAAGAAACTTTTTTTACAAGTAAAAAAGGCACAAAACAATCAAATCGTCCTGAATGACAGACCCATGCAGATGAATCTTTTTACAATGTGTAAAATGAAGTTAAACAAAACTTCTGCAACAAAAAGCCCTTCAGTCACCTGCTGTGAGATCAGCTGATAGCACATTTGGCCAATCACACACACTGCTCTGCACAACAAGGCGAGCAGCTAACCCCAGTTATGGTTCATAAATCCTGCTGGGAACAGGCCGGGAAACATGAATCTGGGGTTTCATGCCAGAGTGATGTGTTGGAACAGGTTTATGCTACAGCTGATTTCTTATTGAATTTCAGGAGCTGGACCACGCCTCCAAACACGCCTCCTTCCGGTCCTCATCTATATATGTTCCACAAGCTGTTCGCTCTCGTTTACGTGCCCCCGTATAAAGAGTTTCGTATAAAGAGCATCTGTACTGACACCTCCGATAGGCCAAAATAAGTGTTACTGTGAGATGACTTGAATATATACTTTATAAAACCTTTCTTGCATTCCTTAAAGAACTCATAAAAAACCAGACTTTCACTTTTTTGACTCAGTTTTGAACAAAATCCTTCATTAGTTCAGTCGGACCACAAAGACACGCCGACGTCTCAGCTGAAAGCTTCTGCCTACAGTTACCGTGTAGCCTCCTCTCTGCACCCCTGCACCTCCTTTCAAGCTTTATTAGACTTCATGAGCTTCATATCTCTGGGCACTGATGCCTGCTTTCTTCTGTGAGCAGCTCTTGTTGCTGCTCTTCCTTTCCTCTTGATAGTATGTACATGGAAGGAGAGGTGCCAGAACAAAGCCTTCTCCTGTGGCTCTTGGCCTCAGTGGGTCTGGTTTGTTCCGGCCCAGGTCGACCCCTTAGGGTCTTTGTTATGTTCCTGTGGATGTATTGCAGTGTGGACAGTGTCTGTGTGAACTCAGAATTTATATTTGTCATTCCACTCCAAATGCTGGCTGCATTTTGATTCAAGTGATGATCCTATTATTAGCATGGGAAATAAAGTCTATCACCACTTCTCTTTGCACGCAGTTTTTCAGGGTACCTGTCAGGAAGATGGTTCAGAACCCTAAAGATTCTCTGGATTCAGTCTGGTGTCTCGTGACATCGCAGACTCATTTCCATGATGTCAGGGCTCTTTCACAGCACCTTGTTCTAGCTACAGATGTTCATGTATGAGTTGCACTGGATGTTTGCTGTTCTTTTCTCTCTCTCTCCCTCTCTGTGTTTATACAGCACACATTTAATCATGAGTTAATGTTAGTCTCTCTTTCATGGTGTATCTTTTGTCCCATTTTCCTTCTCTCACCCCAACCGGTCGCAGCAGATGGCCCCGCCCCTCCCTGAGCCTGGTTCTGCCGGAGGTTTCTTCCTGTTAAAAGGGAGTTTTTCCTTCCCACTGTCGCCAAAGTGCTTGCTCATAGGGGGTCTTCTGGTTGTGTGGGGTTTCTCTTTATTATTGTAGGGTTTTTAGCTTAAAATATAAAGCACCTTGAGGGGACTGTTGTTGTCATCTGGCGCCTTATAAATAAAAGTGAATTAAGTAAATAAGCTGACCAGATGGATCCTTTTGTGGGATTTAATAGTCGAGTGAATGTTTGGCATCTGGCCAGTCATACATGCAGGTTAGTCATACTTTGTAAGGATCTAATTTGACCTATGGAAAGAATTTAACAGTCAACTCTATTAGGCCAAAAGTAAAGAAGAGGGAGTTTTAAAAAGAGGCGTAATCGCTGAGGTCACTTCAAAAACTGCTGATCTCATGGGATTTTCTGCACAACCATCTTCAGAGTTTGGCCCAAAAAAGAGAAAATATCCAGTTAGTATGAGTTCTCTCAGTGAACATGATGTGCTGATGACAGAGGAGAATGGCCAGACTGCGGGGTGCTACTCCTGTGAGTCTCAGGAAACTGAGACTGCAATTCATACAAGCACCAAATTGAGCAATAGAAGATGGGAGGAATGTGTGATATCTGCTGCAACATTCAGACAGAAGGGTCAGAATTTGTTGTACATAACATGAATCCATCCTGCCTTTGTGATCAGATGGCTTTGACAAACATCTCAATCTGATAGAACAGCTTTGGGATACGATGGAAGAGGAGCGTCACAATATGGATGCTGCATCTGCTGAACATATGATTGAGTTGAGAAATTTAAAAAAAAGACAAAAAAATCTGAATTCCCTTTAGGGATTGACAGGAAGTTGGGCTCAGGTCTGCCTCTGAGTCATCGTGGCTGACCTTTTCGTCGCAACTGCACCCCAAGCTGTCTGTCCCTGCAGGCACAGCACCAGAGGCTGTTGGCCTGGAGACCTCCTCTGGCATGGTGGGTCTGTACGGGGGGGTTCTTAGCAGGTGGTTCAGACTGCCATGAGTTCCATTATTAGGGGCCGGTTTCAAACCTAGAAGATCTGAGACAAATGTGACTGAAATCAGCTAAAGACTAAAGACGTCGCACGTTAACACACGTAAACATCAGCTAACACATTCTTCTTGTGGAAAAATCTCAGATTTCAAGCTGATGTGCACCTACACACCGAGACACCGACCTAAACACAGAAATGCAAATGGAAAAAAAGTGAATCCTCACCACACATTACGTTATAAAGCTCGATGTTTTCAAAGGCTGGAACTTTAGTCTTGAATTTAAATGTAGGTCCATACCCAACGAAAATAGTCTGAAAGCAAAAGTTCATCACACGGGTTAGTTTGTTACAACAAATGCAAGAAAATGTTTGATATATCTGATGTTTTTATTGAGTTTAAAAAAGGCTATTCTACATTTGCATACATTTCAATACATGAATAAATAAAGGCAGTTGGTTTATATTGTGGGAAAAATCTTTGGGGCTTTTTCCTCATGACTTTAATCTCAAGAATATTTCAGTGGTTTCTTATAAATTTGTTCCCTGTCTTCTGCTTATTATTATTCCTTCTTACATTTCATGTATTTAAGAAGACGATTAAAGTTCCTGTAATGTTTATGAAATGTGCACATAATGTCTTTTTGTTTGTTTGCTTCCAGCTTCCAGTCTGGATTCAGACACCTCAGTTTTTGGAAATGAGGCTAAGATCTTTCCTTTTTGATACAGCCGTTAGTTATAGTTAGGGCTGGATCAGGTGACCCTCAATCCTCACTTATTTACACTGCATTAGGTCTATGCTGTTGGGGGATTCCCATGATGCACCGAGCATTTCTTCTTCAGTCACTCACTTTGTGTTTACACACCTCTCTGCATGTAATTATTCCTTTTATTAATCTGTGGCTCTCTTCCACAGGATGTCTTTCTCCTGTCTTCCTCCCCTCATCCCTAACCAGTCACGGCACATGTCTGCGCCCCCCCACCCAGCCTGGTCCTGCTGGAGTGTTCTGCTCCCCTTTTATCCTGTTAAAGGGGAGTTTTTCCTTCCCACTGTTGCCTAAGCAACAACTTGCTCACAGGGGGTCATTTTCTCTGTATTGTTGTAGGGTCTTTACCTTACAATAATATTTATTGAATGTTAGGACAGTCTGAGCTTTAATACCGGTTACAGTGTGTAACCGTGTGTACAGTGTGTGTATGCTGAGCTGGTATTGTGAATACAAAGTGAATCTTGCCAACAGTACCTGCATGCTGTTGATCTTATTGTCATATCCATGATCTCCAGCTAAGCCACAGTGCCTCCTGCCTTCAGGGACTTTCCTGTAATGACAGCGGTATCTTCTCTCATTTGTAACCAAGAGGACAGTGATGTACATGGTTTCTACCATCAGTGTTGCTAAGGTTGGCAACAAAGAAGCAAGCCAAACTGTGTGACAGATATAAAAAGATATTTGTTTTTTTCTAATAATGTCACCTGCTTACATTCATAAATGGTAAATGGTCTGATTCTACTCTCTCGGAGCACTCAAAGCGCTCTATACAACATGCCACATTCACCCAATCACACCCATTCTCACAAGCACTTTCTCACTTACGCACTTACGTAGTGCTTTCTAACTACATTCACACACAGCCATACTCCGATGGATGCATCGGAGAGCAACTTGGAGTTAGTATCTTGCCCAAGGATACTTGACATGCAGACTGGAGGAGCCAGGAATCGAACCACCAACCTTCCACCAACAAAAATAAATAAGAAGCATCTCCTTATTTCCCTCAAACCCACTGCTGGAGCAAACTTTAATCATGCAAACCTGATTTTTTTTTTTCTTAAAACATCGTTTAACAGGAATTGAATGAAGTATAATCATTTGCTAAACTACGTGTGGCTGGTGTAACTGTTGTATCGTAAGTGTCAAAATAGGTTGTCATATGATTTACTGGTTAACAAGCTGCAGCCTCCAGGCCCGAGAAAAGCAGCCAACACAAATGTGCCAAAAACTAAAAGTGCCTATGTAATCCCTCTATCATCGCTCTAATCACAACGAACATTTGTGCAGCCTGACACAAACAAAAACAGTTTGCTTGTGTTGTTGTCTATAGCTAATTTCTCCATTTTAAAACAAATATGATTTTTCTTTATAACTCAATGTTATTATGACATAAAATTAGAGGTGTGGACACTTTACAGACAGACTTGCTGAAACAGGCTGTCTTTTACACCACAGCTCTCAGTTCTGTTATTTCTTGTGGCTTTTTATGTGCCGAATCCAAAAGAATAAAAATAGCCGACTGTTTTGCTGGCTGCGACTGTTTCCAGGTTATTCAGTTCCTTACAATTTACACCCACATACACTGTTTAGGTATTTGATTTTAATCATTAATTCTAAGCTTCTTATCTCACTTTGACCTTTCTTCATTGTGTAGCAACTTAGAAATCTGAAAAAAGTCTGAACATAGAAGACAGAGAGTTCCTAATCTTCTATACTTTTACTGGGCCTGCCATGCACAAATAATCTCAGGGTGGTTACATTCCTTTTTACACCAAGGCGAACCACCCGTAGATACTTGGTGCTGTGACCCTCTTTCGCCTCTTAGTCTTTTATCTATTTATCTGGCTGACCTTCCTCTTGGTGTCAGAAATAATTTTCTTTTGACGTCTAAGGTTTGGCATAATATTGCTGCCCACGTTGGAAGAAAGGGTTTTTCTAGTGCACTGCAGCCTCTAATTAGGAATAAAGTTTTCCCTCCTGGTATTGAGTATATTTGATGATTGGCATTCTAAAAATATAAGATTTCTTTGCGATCTGTTTGAAAGAGGTAGTTTTATGACCTTTAATCAAATTCAAACTAGGTATAATTCACCACAGAAACACTTCTTTGGTTTCTGCAAGTAAGACATTTTGTAAATTCCCTTAAATTTCCAGCCAGTCAACCTGTTTTGAATCCTACTGAAAGCTTTCTCCTTAAATTTAATGAGGAAATAATCACAAGAAAGAAATGTATCTCTCTTTGTTATGAGAAATTATTGTCTCTGAATTTTGTAACCACCGATAAGTCCAGGGTTCGGTGGGAAACTGACATCGAAGTTGAGCTTAGTGCAGAAGCGTGGTCCAATAATTTTAGATCTGCCAAGAAAATGTTTCCTGTAACTGCCTGCAGGAAAGTCATTACAGAATCGTACATAGACTGCAGCGTACCCCAGAGTTTTTAAATAAAATTCATTATGTGTATTGGGCTGTGCTGATTTGTTGCTGTTTGTATTGTTTCCAAAAAGTCAATAAATCATTGTTTAAAAAAAAAAGAAGACAGAGAGAAGCGTGATCATGAAACATTAAATAATGATATGTAGATCTGTTGGACTCCTCACTCGCCTGTCTGTGTGTGTGTCCACTACTGACTTTATCTCATTATTGAAGGCCTCAGTCACACAGGCCTTGAGCCCATTCAGCGAAACCTCTGCAATTTCTGATTGTGATGGAAAATGACATATTTGTTGACCAGTTACTGAGTGGTTGCTGGAAGCTTCTGTGTGTTTTCACATTACATTAGTTACAAAGAAGCTGCTGCATGAAAAACCTCAAACTGCAACTTTTACTTTCACACCTTTCACAGTTTCACTTCACAAACAGAACAAAATAGAGATTTTAGAAGCATTTCACAGTACTTTTAATGGCACACTGTGAAAGAAAGTAGCAAACATGTGGGAAGGTCAATACAAGGTCATGGTAGAGGTCAAAAGTTCAAGTATTATAATATCATGACTTTTGAAATTTGGCAATTATGTTTCATACCTGATATAATTTCAGTTCACACGAGCCCAATTTCATCCAAAGGTGTGAATGTTTGATTATATCTGAACATTCAAGGCTCAAAATGGATTTGAGTAACTTCTGGTTTCAGTTAAACACATTTGGTTTAAACCTGACCTAAAGGCATATCGTAAAAACTAAAGCAAGCCACCAGTTATAAGCATCAGTTTCAGTGACTACAGTTTGGCTGTAGACCAGTGATGATATTCAGTGGAGTTTACACTGTTAGTTACTTTGTGATAAACACCGGCTGTTGTTGTTGTACAGACCATCCAGAAAGTCTCTGCCCCGTTTTTGTAAGTCAAATTGTAGCATTTCTTTCATCTGTTACTTAGTGCTGATTAGTACATATTTCTGTTTGTTTGTAGCCTTAGCCACTAGTCTAGCACTCCACCCTCTGGTTATAGCTCCAACTACAACATGGCGGTGGTGAGGTAAGGTTTCTAAATGCTGCTGCAGGAACCAGGCTATTCAGTCTGTTCAATGTAAACCCCCTCATGGATGCAGTTCATTTATTATTGAGCAACTTAGCATAACATGTAGCAACTAAATCCTGTGTTTCTGGTTCTGTAGTCCTTCAAACAGCTACAACATCATGACAGTTTCCTCAGTCTTGAAGCTGCCCTTCAGTGTGTTGCCAGTTTTCACCTACTTTAGTGCTTTAGCTCAACAAGTCCTTCAATCAACTCAGGCCAAAGTCCTCTAACTGAAAAAAAGAAGCCACTTTTTATTAAGTGTCCATTAAAACACTACTCCCAGTTATATAATCAAGTGTGTGTGTGTGTGTGTGTGTGTGTGTGTGGGAGGGTGAAGCCACAGGCACGTCGAAAATGTAAATGACAAGATGACAGGGGAAACGAGACAAACATCGTTTCATTTGGTGTGAACAGTTGTTGGTTTGGGATTTACAGACACTAACGTATATGTGCCTGCACTCGTGTGTGTGTGTGAGAGTGTGTGTTAGCGCTGTACCTCTGCTTACACTGCAGTGCCAACGATTAGCCCGTCTGCCTATCAGACACACACATCCTCAAAGATCTCTTTCATTTAGCAGCCATGTGTGAGACAAAGTGGCCGTCCTGCAGTGTACCAACGTTAGGTGGCGTTACAGTACACACACACGCACACACACACACGCGCACGCACGCACGCGCACACGCACGCACGCACACACACGGACACGCACGCACGCGCACACACACGCACACGCACAGTTAGCTGCTGTGGTTTGTTTTCACTTTCAGTCAGGATGACTTCATCGTTTTCTTTGTCACTGGATCGCTGCAGTCAGACTTTTCAGCGCTCTGTATCAAACACCTGTCACAGTTGATTTTAGAGTCTCATTAAACTTTCAGCAGCTGCTCTTTTGAAAAATACAAGCGTGTTTTTTTTTCTTTACCGTGTGCGTGTGATTCGGGACGCCACATCGTATAGCTTTTCAGCACCGCATGTGTTAATGATGCGTTGATAGCAGCACACATTGGCATAAAATGTGTTTTTAAGTGATCCAAGATGTGCAGTAAAAGCCTCAGCGATGGGTGGGCTGAAAACGCCACGTCAACACCAACTGTACGCGACGGTGGATAGCAGGAGCAGCAGCAAATGCAAACTAAATGAAAACTCCTTTAATGTAAGCAGGCTGCGTGATTTTGCTTGGTCTCTCTCCAGGTACGGGCAGACTCGTGATCCACTACACACCTTTACTTCTGCCTAGGTTGATATTCTCATAATCTTTTAGACCAGTGGGTTTAAAAGATTATGAGTCCTTAATCACCATGAATATTCATAACTGCACAAAACAGCATCTGTAGCATCTCACTGGTCAACTATTCTTTTCACTCTATGGTCATTTAACCATTTAACCGCCCATCTGTGGCACCTGGACCTGCACCACTAAAGCATGGCCTGTTTAAATATCCTTTTTTACCATAATATGGACCAAATATTTTAGTTTTATTTTGGATGCTTAAATTATCTTGCTTTGCACACAGAAACAGTTATTTCACAAAAAACTACCAGCCCCTCCCAAGTCGGTTGTCTATCCTTGTTGCTTGATAAAGGCCTGCTGTCATCTGTTGTCGTTTTCAACAAGACTCCAGCCCATTCGCCAGAATCTCTCAAGCTCCTCCAGATTTGATGGTCTTCTGGCATGGTCCTGTTGGTGTTCAGTTCATCCCACTGTGGGATTTTCAGTGGGATTCGAATGCTTTGTGCAGGTCAGTCATTAACATTCACTTTGGTCTTCCCAGATTTCTTTCTTTATGATTCCTGACCAGATTCCTAGTCCAGAAAACAGTAAAGCATCCCCACAGCATAATACTCCCACCATCATATTTCACTGTGGGGACGGTGCTCTTTAGGTTGTACGCCCTACTTTCTCCAAACATAAGCAACGTCTCTGTGGCCAAAGAGGTTCTTCTTAGCACACTTCAGTCTGGCTTGAAGGTGTCTCTTCTGCAGTTTTGATTGGTCTGCAACCTCACAGTCCATTCCTGCTCAGGATTCCAGTGATTGTCTTCTATGAGGCTACAACTCCCGAGTTGGCTAAGTCATTCCCGAGTGTCCTGGCAGTTGTTCTGGGGTCATCGGACACCTCATTGAAATCTTTGCTTCTTAACTCTATCAGGCTTGTTCTGTATTGTGTGGCTTGATGATACTTCTTACTCCAGTTCTTGACACTTGTGATAACTTCGTATCTCCATCTTCTGCTTAGTGATCAACAATTCCTTTTTCCCAACTCCAAATATTTTTCCTTGGTTTGTGTCATGATGCTTTCACAGGTGACGGCTCAAACACTTGCTGATTTTTATATACTGTGTGTAAATTGGAAGATAATCCTCAGTTTTAACTTGATTTTACAAGCTGGATATTACAAAGCACATGATTGCACAGCTCTGTTTTTCAAGTGGCTAATAATAACCAGCCTGGTCTTTTTGTTTTCTGAAATAATTCTGTTGTTGTGTACAAATAGAAATAGTTAATGCTTTCAAAAGAAAACATATATCTAATAATGCTTTGTTGAAAATCTGCTGCTCTTTTGGGAAATTGGGACATTTTTGATACACACTTTAAATTTCTTAGAGGCGCTAATAATTTGTCCTCAATAACATTTTGTTTTATGTGCTCTACAGCAAATAACCACCGTGGGAAACAAGCATTAAAACCTTGGAGAAGGATTTCTGCCCAAACCATCATCTTGATGACATCTGACAAAGAAACTGTTTTGAGGAGGACCTTCTTCATGATTTCCACGCAGGTTTAGGGAGATTTTTCCTCACAAATGGTGGATCTGTAGTGAGTATGTGATTACTGTGTGCCCTGACTCACTGAGAGAACTGATGAAGTCAGATTCAAACCCTGAGCTGAAGTTCCACGTGTCCTATGTCAGGTGGGGTCTCATGTGAGACGGGATGACACAGTTCTCATCCCATATGTTTCCTGAAGAGGTCTGATCAAACAAGATTTATCAACCATATCATACCATTTTATCTGATGCTCTGTAGGTTTTATTCTAAAGTATTAACTGCTCTGTTATTAAACTCCTCGTGATTCTTCCTGCTTTACTTTGACCGTCTCCTGTCCTGTGCAGCTTGTTCAGTTTTGCTTCCCCTGTCTTGTGAGTTAGATCATGCCCATCTGTGTTCCCCAGGTCTCGCTGCTCTGCATACTGTTTGTGTCTCCCTCATTGCTGCGGCTGTGTGTTCTGTGTTCCCAGTATTTAGTGAATCCAGCAGTAAAGCTTTTTGTGAGTTTTGCGTCCTGCCATGCCTCACGCAGCGTTTTATCACGTTACGTAGATCACGCTGCTCATTATATTCTCATTAAAAAATGTTCATCAGCCTAAAACAAGCTGCGTATGTCAAATTTATCCAATTGTGTTTTCAGGACAAGAGTCATAAAAAACAATCTTCCTGTTAGAGCCTATGTTTAAGTTTACCTCATGTGTACTGTATGAGTATTTCATGTTTAAGTGCTCCTCTTGTACCTGGCAACGTGCCACTTCCTGTCCACCAGGAGATGAACATCTTCAATGCGTTGATTGTTGGCATAGTGCAGTCTCTTTGGCAGGTGCTGCTTCAAGTACGGTTTGAAGTGCTGGTCTGCTTTCTTACACTACAAGAAACAATATGAGCAGAGAGCTGACCGACACATCACATCTATTTCATGTTTCTTTCTTTGCATCATTTTTGTCTTTTACAATACTGCACATGCTTTTCTGTCTCCACACAGCTTACATGTTCCTATATTATTTTAAAAACAGCACTTACCGTTAGATCGCCCACAACAGCTTTGGGGTCATCTGAAAAAGAACAATGAACAGAAGTGAAAAGCATTGCAAAGTAATAATAATCATTTCAAGTCCACACTGTCAGACTGGTGACCTGTCCAAGGTGTGCACCACCTGTCTGCTTACAAACCCCCCCATCTCTTCAAGCTCTTAGAATCGGGGTAGGATGGGAAAGGTTTATATTATATCTATATATACCTATAAATGTCATTAACACAATTCAACTTTATGATGGTTCAATATTATGACTCCATAATAAAACTCTTATTCTGATGCTTAAAACATGACACCAGTCAGTCAGAAGTGCCAGCTTGATGCCGGATCCGGCCCAGACCTCCTTGCTCTGTGGGCTGTTAGTAATAATTAAAGAGAATTCCTTTTTTTGGAAAATCACATAATAAACCTTGGAGTCATTTTTGACCAGGACATGTCCTTCAATGCACATATTAAACAAATATGTAAGACTGCTTTCTTCCATTTGCGCAATATCTCTAAAATTAGAAATATCCTGTCTCAGAGTGATGCTGAAAAACTAGTTCATGCATTTATTACTTCCAGGCTGGACTACTGTAATTCACTATTATCAGGAAGTCCTAAAAACTCGCTGAGAAGCCTTCAGCTAATCCAAAATGCTGCAGCAAGAGTACTGACAGGGACTAGAAAGAGAGAGCATATTTCTCCTGTTTTGGCTTCCCTTCATTGGCTTCCTGTTAAATCCAGAATTGATTTCAAAATCCTGCTCCTCACATACAAGGTCTTAAATAATCAGGCCCCATCTTATCTTAATGACCTTGTAGTACCATATCACCCTATTAGAGCACTTCGCTCTTGCACTGCAGGCCTACTTGTTGTTCCTAGAGTATTTAAAAGTAGAATGGGAGGCAGAGCCTTCAGTTTTCAGGCCCCTCTTCTGTGGAACCAACTTCCAGTTTGGATTCGGGAGACAGACACTATCTCTACTTTCAAGATTAGGCTTAAAACTTTCCTTTTTGCTAAAGCATATAGTTAGGGCTGGACCAGGTGACCCTGAATCCTCCCTTAGTTATGCTGCAATAGACGTAGGCTGCCGGGGATTCCCATGATGCATTGAGTTTTTCCCTTCCAGTCACCTTTCTCACTCACTATGTGCTAATAGACCTCTCTGCATCGAATCATATCTGTTATTAATCTCTGTCTCTCTTCCACAGCATGTCTTTCATCCTGTTTTCCTTCTTTCACCCCAACCGGTCGCAGCAGATGGCCGCCCCTCCCTGAGCCTGGTTCTGCCGGAGGTTTCTTCCTGTTAAAAGGGAGTTTTTCCTTCCCACTGTCGCCAAAGTGCTTGCTCATAGGGGGTCATATGATTGTTGGGTTTTTCTCTGTATTTATTATTGTGCTATCTACTGTACAATATAAAGCGCCTTGAGGCGACTTTTGTTTTGATTTGGCGCTATATAAATAAAATTGAATTGAATTGAATTGAATTAAACCAAATGCAGAGACATTATTTGGATATAAGACTTTATTTAAAAATAGTGGTGGTGACCAGCACTACCCCTCAGCCTCCAAGTAGACGTGCCTATGGTATCATTGTGAAAATCCTACATGACTTCTTTCTTGAGTTATTGTGTTCACAAAGTTGGTCAGAATACAATACTATGAACTATGAAAACTCCATAAACCGTAGAAATGACTAAATACAGTGTTATCTGGCCTTTAAATGTGACAGTATGCATTTACTGGGACTCCTAAGTCTCTCATTTATTTGGTTCTGGAGTTTGTGCCGCTGTTCAGACAAGCTGGGAAACCTCTGCTCCTGTTTTCACTCAGGCTTCACTCCAGTTCAGTTTTGATTTACTCCAAATATCATCAAAGTCTCTTTCATTCCTTCCTTACATTCCTCATAACTGGCAGGCGAGTGGCAGACGGGTGAAACTGTAGCAGCAGATAAGGAATGATAAGTGGATCATCTCTGGGCGCTGGTGTGGCGCCACGTGAAGAAGAGACAGACGTGACTGGGAGAAAAAGCCATCCGTCTACTCTTGGAACTGGCTCAGTGGCACCAGAGCTGTAGATGAGGGGAGGAGAAGTGGGTCCTCTCTGGGTGCTGGAGATGAGGGGGTCACTGTGGATCTCTGCCTGCTCCAAACTGATGTCTGGCAGCACTCTCAGGGGGGTGTGCTTCTAAGACACTGAGTCTTTTCATCATGCTTTCTAATGTGGATCTTAAGCCAGCGCATCCTTTGCACTCTTAGGCGAAACGGGCACCTGGGGGTGTTCGAGCTGCGCCTCGATGGCAACAAACTGACTTCTTCTATCACAAAGTTCTTGGACATGAAGTTGTTTTTGAGTCCACTCCTTTTCCTGTGCTGATGGTGAGGAACAAGAAGTAGTAGTGTTATTTATGTAACATGTAAAAACGTGCTTTTTTATTATAAAGATGTTTACAGTAGAGTGGACGTTTTGATCTCGGTTTGTGAAAACGTCCATTCTTCCAATGAGGAGTAAAAAGAATGCATAAGAGAAGATATGCAATAGAAACATTTGTTTGTGATGACCTGTTGGTGTACTATACAAATGTACAGGCTCACAGTGTCAACGCCTGTCTGCTGTAGAGATGACCGACATCAGTAAGGAGAACTCCTCACAGATCCAATGAGGCCAAGTGAAAAATTAGCACAGGAGATTCAAAGGCCTTTTACAAGCCTGGTAATTAAAGTGTCACCGTGAACTGTCATGATGTTCTCATGGCAAAAGCAACAAAACGTTCCTTTTTGAACGTGGTCGGGTTGTTGAACAGCATAAGCGGGGTCTCTCGCAGCACGCCATCGCTGCTGAGGTAGGAAGCAGTAAGACGGTCATTTGGAATTTCCTTAATGATCCTGAGGGTTACAGAACAAAAAAGTCAGGTGGAAGACCCAAAAAATTTCACCAGCACTGAGCCGGACGATCCAATTGGCCGTCCGTCAAGACACTGGATGATCCTCGACCCAAATTAAGGCCGTTACTGGTGCCGACTGCAGCCTCATACCCATCAGACGGCATCTGAGACTGAAGGGCTTCAAAAACAAACGTCTTCAAAGGCCTCGTCTCGCCACAGAACTGACCGTTTGCACCAAACATGGAACATGAAAGGTGGAAAAAAGTTTTATTCTCTGATGAGAAAAAATGTAACTTTGATGATCCTGATGGTTTCCAACGTTACAGCAGATCCCACCTGAGATGTTTTCTACGCCCCACAGTGGAGGGGAGGCCACAATGGTCTGGGGTGTCAAACAGCTGTTGGCTATGTCCAGATGTTGCAGAGAGTAGCCCTCATGACTGAGGGCCCTCGCTTGTGTGGTAACCACTGGGTTTTTCAACAGGACAACGCTACAGTACACAATACCTGCAGGAAAAGGGACTTCTTCCAGGAGAATAACATCACTGTTTTGGACCATCCTGTGTGTTCCCCTGATCTAAATCCAAATGAGAACCTTTGGGGATGGATGGCAAGGGAAGTTTACAAAAATGGACAACAGTTCCAGACAGTAGATGCCCTTTGTGCAGCCGTCTTCACCACTTGGAGAAATGTTCTCACCTCATGGAAACGCTTGCATCAAGTACACCGCAACGAATTTTTGAAGTGATCAACAATAACGGTGGAGCTGCTCATTACTGAGTTCATGTTTGGAACTTTGATTTCTGTTTTGAAATATCACTGAGGATGTACAGGTCTAAAAAACTCACTCAGATCCTCCGTATCAAATATACAGTTACTTGGTTCATGTCATTCTACAGCTAAAAAAATATAAAAGTCATTTTAAAGATTTGTTTTGATGCTAAAAATATTTTCCGTCCATGACTGTCTCAGAGAGGACAATGGACTCTGTAGAGGGATGCTTGTGACGGGGTTGAAAACATTGGTCTGTGTGGGGTGGAAGAGCAAGGCCGCTTATTAAATGTGAAGCATGTTAACGGTTTGTCAGTTCTCTCCTACCTCTCAGTTGTTTGCCTTGTAAATAAGTGGATATTTATGGATTAGTGGATCAAGTAATGCCGAAAGTAACGACTGTGATTGTTGCAGCTATGACTGTAAACTTCTCTGCGTGCAATCGGCACATGAGGATTGCCCACAGTTGTCAGCCCAGCATCAAAGCTTTGGGTTGTGCAGTGAGTCTTCACTGAGTCCTCGAGTGTTTAGAACAGAGCCCCACATATTTATGGTATATTTCTTTAGGGCAGAATACACACACACACACACACACACACACACACACACACACACAGTATTGCTGCACATTCCTTTCTCTGACAGGACACACCAATAGTCAGTTTACATTTAAATGTTGATTTTACTTCTTTGCATAAAAACATTAGTTGGGTTTTATTCTTTCATGTTCAGAAACAACAACCACAGAGTGCAAGCATCACTTTCTGTCTTCTGTCTTGCTTGTTCAGTGTGCGCAACTTTTCCTTTATTGCTATGATTTTTTTTAAATTACAGAATCGATGAGAAAATGTAAAATGCATGAGTATGCAGGCTGTAAATGAATGCGCATTCATAACCACTGCTGCACAACGAAAAACCAAAACGACCAGCATGGGCAACATTACGTCAGTCAGAGGTGCTGATGTTTTATTAATTGCCCCGCCCTATCCCAGAGTGTTAAGTGATACTATTAATAGCATTACTTTATGATGATGACTATAAAACATTTATCAATTAGTTCCTAAAATAATGTGATTGACGACTCCTAAGTCCTCCATTAATCCCATTAGGACTAGCATTGGTCCATCATTGCCGTCTATTATCAGCTATTAACAGCTCACTGAGGCAAGGCTGTGTTCCTTTATTATGATCAGGTAACTCCTTCACTAAAGAAACCTATCTTTATGTCAACTAATTTTCTGCAATTGCCATCTGTTAGCATATTATTAGAAAAAGTGGAGGAAAGTCAACTGGTAAGTGGACTGGTTCTTACATAGCACGTTTTTACACAACTTGCCTCATTCAACCATTCACACAAGCACTTTTTTCTGTTTAACATTGACACACAATCATACTCTGACGGATGCATCAGAGAGGAATGAGGGGTTAGTATCTTGCTATTTTGGAATAAAGACTGGAGGAGTCGGGGATTGAACCACCAACCTTCCAATTAGCTGATGACCTGGTCCACCATCTAAGCTACAGCCACCCCAGTTCAGATCTTTATTATACAAATTACAGAGTTCTGTCCCTTTTCAATATAGTTTTCAAAGTCAACACTCCACTAAGACCACTCTTTTGAAGGGATGTAAGGTTTGATGTCTTTGATGCTGAGAAGTCTTCTATACTTGATCTACTTTACCTGAATGCCGCCTTTGACACTTTTACATCAAATTTTACGTCGTAAACAACCACTTCTGGATAGTATTGCTGACTCTGCTTCCTATTTATACGATAGGACCTTCTCTAACACTGCCTCCCTAACCTGTGGGGTTCCGCAAGTTTCAATTCTGGGTCCATTATTATTTTCTTTCTGCCTTCTTCCTTTAGATTCCAATCTAATTCAATGTATTTACAACAGTCACTTTAAGGTGATATATATTGTAAGCTGACCTTATTTAATCTTTTTCTGACATTCTGACAATTTCTTATCATTTTTTTGAAAACTGCCAATCAGCTCTATATGTCTTTTAACCGTCACCAGTTGGACAGGCTGTGCACCCTCCTCCATCGTGGATACGTGACCGGACCTTTAGCATTGACCTCGTTCTAAATGTAAGCAAAGCTGAGACCATGATTACAGCTCTGCTGCACTGTATCAGGAAAGCATTCAGGATCTGGCTTCTTTTTGCTGAACTCTTTACTTTTTATTCCACTCTGGGCTAAAATCTTTCTCTCGTTCCCATTTGCTTCATTTAAGGAACATTTCTAAACTACGACACACGACCTCTGCGGCTGAACTGGAGAAAATAATTCTTGCATTTGTGTCATCGTGCTTAGATTACTGTAATGTCCTGTTTACCTGCCCAGATAAATCATCTCTTTGACGTTTCCGAGCAATATTAAAAGCTGCAGCCAGGCTATTAACACGTTCCAGTAGCAAACTTACATTACTCCTTTTTTATATTCTTTACATTGGCTCCCTGCAGATTCATTATAAAATTCTTGTACTTGCATACGGCGCACTAAACGGCTCAAGGCTGCCTACTACACAAACTGCTGCTCGCACTGTTAGATCGCAGGCTCAGAATTAGTTATTTGGGGAACAGAGACGTCCAGTCTGTGGCACTAAGACTGTGGAACGGTCTCCTGTGAAAGCTCAGTTTAGCTGACTCTGTCTTTCAGAGTGGCACTAAGACTGTGGAACGGTCTCCTGTGAAAGCTCAGTTTAGCTGACTCTGTCTTTCAAAGCACATCTAAACCTTCTTGTTTAACCAGGCTTTTTGTTGATTGGAACTTCTGAACTACCTTTTACTTTTTTTCTGTGTCTCAACTTTGTGACTCCTAGCCTGTGCAGAGTACTTTATAAATAAACTTTACTCACTTATTCACTAAGAGAGACTGCGTGCATTCCCAGTGAGATCACATGAGAAACCTTTTTTTCTCAACCACAGTTATTTTTTTTATGTTTGCTGACCAAAAGTACAAAGTGAGAATAAGAGTGAAAAGAAACTCTAAAATAAACAGAAGGAAACACAACAAAGACACCAACTTGACCTCTTACATTTGGTGTTGTTGGGCTGTCTGGAGCGTATTCTGCCTAGGGCTCCAGGGACGAGGATGATGTCATCAATGCTGGTCATATAGTTACTGAGGAACTCGGTGCGATCGCAGTGGGCCTCTTCCATACCTGTGAACACTGAGAATGTGAGCAGCTGAAGCCAAAAACCAAGTTCATGCTCCAATAGCTCATTCCAGTTTGGGTCTGGTTTCCAATCACCGGATTAAAGATTGTAATTAAACCTGGTGGAAACTTACCTGCCCTGATTATTATTGTCACCATACATATCAGCTGTAGCTACATGATATAACATTTAATGTAGGAAACTTTAGTGTGTTGGTCAGAGTGAAACGTTAAGATCAGCTGATCTAACTGCTAGGTCCCATCAGCTGATGGCTTTTAATGTCCTCTAGATCTCTAATTAGCTATGGGGGAATAATTATTTGACCCCCTGCTGAGTTTGTACGTTTTGTATAATAACATAAAAATTAGAGACTGTTCATTAAAGCGTTTAAGCTGCTTTAGCCTGTCTGCAGTTGCTGAGCAATTTCACCCCACTCCTGCTTTCAAACATCAAGTATGAATTGAATACAGTACTGCTCGTTCACTGTGGCTTACACACAGCAAGTAGAAAATCAGGCAAAAGTGTTGAGTTAGTGTGTATCCACTGTTATTTCATTTCCTCACAAGAACTAATGTGAATCATTACTGAAGAGTTCAGATCTTGTGCTGGTTATCTGTCTCAGGTGATTACATAAACTGTTTTAATGTGTATCATCTGTGTTCAGTTGACCTTCCCTGTGTGTATTTAGTCTGTGTTCCACCCGTAGCCCTGTGTCTTAGTCACTGGTAGTCACACAACTGGAATGAAGCAATGTTATTCTGTATAAGCTGCTTCTGCTTCACAGATGCTGCTGTGCGTGATGAACATGCGTGCGGTCCTCAAGCATGTAATACCTCTGCACACACCTGTGCTGGTGTGTGTGTGTGTGTCCGTACCGTGATCCCCGACCAGGATGATGTTGGCACAGCGGTGCAGTTTCATCTGCTTGAGTCCATCCATGAGCTGGCCGATAATTCTGTCAATCATCCTCAAAGAGCTGTTCAGCTAGAGCACACAGAGCGAGTCATCCTCCAAACAAACATTTGGATGGTCCTTTACTGCGTGCTGTCCACAAACATGCCACAAGAAGTATGTGCAGATGCAGAGTACTTACATCAGTGCTCATGGGCCCCACTTTGTGTCCGTATGTGTCCGGCTGCTCAGAGTGCATGGCGTAAACATAAGGCCTGAAACAGAAAGTGAGTCAAAGTCGACTTCTCGTGGAAGTAAAACCAAGAAATAAAGTTTCCAGAGGCTGGTTTGGACTCTTGTGATACAGCTGCCAACATAGTGAATATCTCACATAGAAAAATGTGTTTTACTGTACACCCTTCTTCCTGAGCTGTTTAACAGATAATAATTAGCAAAAAACCCAAACATACACATAAATGCCAAAGCTTCCATTAAAAAAGCCTCTTGTATGCTGGCAGAGATGAAAGTGTAGACAAAAGACTTCTTGATTATTTTTATTTCTATTTTGAGCTGTAAAATATTATTTAGGTCACTTCAATCTTTTTCAAAAGTCCAATTTTTATTTAAATTACAAACAATTCTTTCCACACTTAGTTTGAGTTTATAGTGCCAGAACATTATAATAACTTTGGCTGAGAATAATGATGTTTGCATACATGTTTCCTTCTTTAAGGTCACAGGCTTTTTGCTCCTATGGTCAAAATCTGTAACTGTAACTCGTATTACTTCATTTAGGTTGTAACAAAGTGAGGCAAACTGGCAAGGAAAAGAAAAGAAAATGGCAAGAAAAGAGTGAAGTATCCTGTCATCCTTTGAAGGTATCCAGGCAAATTTCAAGTTTGGGCAGCAGCTAAACAAACCATGACAACATTTTACCCCGTGAGCTGAAAGCCCAGGTTTCAGACTGCTGGAAAAGCTTTCCACTCTTGGCACTTTATGATGTCACCAAGAGCAGATATCCCTCAGATATAAATCAGAGGACTCCCATGCACAAGTGGCAGCCAATCAGAAGAAAGCTCATTTAAAGGTAGAATCAAAGGAGCTAAAATGGTTTGTTTTGGACATTCAATGAACTGAAGGTCCCGCTGTGGTACGCTGTGGTACGCATCCACTGCATGGAGCTATTCTACTTTACATCAGTGTCACTTTATCTCTGGATTAAAGCGGGAACAAGCAGTTCCAAATGTCAAAGAAAATGAAAATGAAAGTAAGAAGATGTAACACAATCAAACATACAGCTCACCTTTCTCCTTCAGGTAGGTGAAGCCACTGCAGCATAGTCAGTATCCTCCTCTCCAAAGGGATGGCACTGGAACACACACACACACACACACACACACACACACACACACACACACACACAGTCTTCAGTTTTATATCAAATTGATCTCTGCACAGTCTCCAGCTGGCTCGTCACCTGGAGAAGCTCCCTCACCTGCTGAGCACCTGTTTGCTGCAATCAAGCTCATCCCAAGCCATTTATGGTTCAGGTCTGTTACACATGCTAGAAGATGCTGAACTCCATCACTCTGATTAAAAAGAAGCTGTGGACGGATGTCTGTGAGGCTTTGTCATGCATATTTGTAATGAGAGTGTCACTCAATCCACTTTTATTTTTATTTGGGATCAATTCCGATGGTCTGGAGCTACCTGCCGGTGGTCAAAGACTTATTGCCTTCTCTACACTATTGGCAAGACGTCTAATACTTTTGAAGTGGAAGGACGCAGCCCCGCCCACGGTTTCGCATTGTTTTAAGGATGTATTATTTCATCTTAAATTAGAGAAAATTAGGTTCATTTTGAGAGGCTCTGTAAATAAATTTAATAAAGTCTGGAAACCCTTTTTGATATTTTTTGACCAACCATCTACACAGGTTCAGGAATGACCTTTATTTATTTATCTATTTATTTTTAATTATATTTGTTTGCTTATTTTTTCTTCCTTCCTATTCTGTATACCTTGGCTGGTGCTATTTTGCACTGATTGAAAGTTTTTTCCTTTTAAACTTTTGATTACTTGACAGCGAACAGGGGTGTTGTTTGTTGGGGGGGGGTATTTTATTTTTTCTCCCCTCTTTTACTTTTATTTGATGCTTTGTATTTTTGTATTTCATTGTGAAAAATAATAAACTAAAAAGAAGCTGTACGTTTTGGCTCATGTTCCTGTGAAAAAGTCAGTCTCACTAAGCTGAAACCAGATGGGACGGCGTGCTGTCCTTTTCTTTGTTTCTTAGCTCTGTCCTTCTCGCTGTACTCGTTTACTTGCAGTGGGTTCACAGAGCCTCCTCCCAACAATTAATGGTGAGATCTGTCCCTATAATAAGAGCTCTAACATGACCTGTGGTTAATTGTTGATTTCCAAACTCAGATCAACTTTTCCTCTGAAGCGCATTGAATTGTTATCCTGCTTCATACCAGCATGCAGGGTTATACCATATATGGATTAGTAGAGTATTTGAATACACCTACTCTACCCCACATTATCTAACACAGCACAATTTATGGTGTCAAGAGCAATAATAATATGTTAATATACCACTCCTCATGCATGTACAGTATTGCTGTTTCACATTGTTAACTTTTGCCTTCTCTTCCCTGTAGGTTGTGTTTTTTGCTCGATCTCTATATGCTTTCTCTCTCCCCTCCAAACCGGTCACGGCAGATGGCTGCCTCTGCCTCAGCCTGCCAGAGGTTTCTTCCTGTCAAATGGGAGTTTTTCCTTCCTGCTGTCACCAAGTGCTGCTTATAAGGGACTGTCTAATTGTTTGGGTTCTCTCTTTAATACTGTAGGGTCTTTACATTATAATATAAAGTGTGTTGAGGTGACTAAATATTATAGCCTGTATTTTAGAGAAAGGCAAACTGACTTTTGATGATGTTTTTTTTTAAAAAGGTTCCTTAAGTCTCAAAGTGTGTCTCAGCATCTAATGCACCAACCAAGCTGCTGGCTGTTATACAGTCCACAGCTGTCAGCTATCAGGTCTGAGACGAAGCCCTGATGTACGACACACGGTGGGAGTGGGTATGAGTGTGGGGGAACACTTAACAGCAGGCATTTCTCTCCATGTCTGCTGCCTTCCTGTGTTTTTGTCGATGCTAACACTTTTAATTCAGTCCCTCACACCTCCCACTGGGTTTTTAGTGCACTCCCACTCGTTTTCTATTCTTCCCTTTCCTGTGCCCGTGGTTAGTTTGAGGACCTCCCAAAAAGCTGAACCCAACACAGACTTTTAAACAATCCCTGGTCCCTGTTACTATCCCAGGGCCCATAGCGTTACTGCTAAATCATCAAACTATGAAATAGGTTGTATAAAGAAGGCTTTCCCAAACACACAGAAGTCTCATATGGACACTCCTGCCTCTTTCTCACACACCTCTGTCAGTGCCAAGTGCAAGAAAAGTAATGTAAACCAATCTTTGGCCCCCACGGCTCTACAGAGTGGCACGTCTGCGACCCCGCTTCACAGAGGAATCCTACGCAGTGTAAACAGGCCCATTTGCACAAATTGCTATAAAAAACAGCCCACTGCCATCTCTCTGCAGAGATGTACCCCCCTGCTCTGTAAAAGCCTGCTTTGCTGATAAATGTGGGCTCCTCTGAGTTGTAGATGTAATGCAACAGCCTGAGGGAGCATGAACAGACACATTCTGCAGTCCTGGACAGCGCTGAGGTCATTTACACACATTAACACTGAGCATGTTTATTTAAACTCTGCAGACTTTCACTGAGCAGGTAAGGACAGCGTGATACAAGCTCAATATTATTTGGTACCCACAGATGCAAACAACACACTAAATGACTTGAACTGTAGAGAATCATTCTTAATGTTCTTAGTTGTTCCTGAACTGAAGCTCAGCTTAACACAAACCTTTTTACAGGGTGAAAAGTTCAAAAATATCAAAATCGTATTTTTGCAAAAGTGAGCGGCCAGCAGTTTTCTCTAATCATAGTAAATGGGCGGGTCCTTTCTACTCAATTTGAGCACCAAGAGCGCTCATTTACACACACTTACCTGAGCCTACACAAAGCATCAGCAAACGGACTGGACGGGGATCAATCCACCGACCTTCACATTTTAGACGACCTGCTCTATGAGCTGAAACACAGCCACCCATAATTATGGCATCTTAAGCTATATAAAGATGTTCCTGTGTGGTTGGTGAAAGCTACAGCTGCATTACAGGCTGGACCTTACAGTGTTACACTTCAATGTGGTTTAAAAACAGACCATCTACATTACTATTGTCTAAAAGGCTGCTGGGATCTTGGTGATTTGAAACCAGGGTGGATGTGTGTGGGTGGGTCTGACTGAGAAGCCAAGGCTAGGAATCATTTTTGACTGAAATAAAACTGAGATTTACTGAGTAAATATTATTATACTCATCAAGACTTGATCTGACAGACCATCAACTCAAGAAAGAATTTACTAAGGCCACAGATCAGGAGAACTGAGGGAGCCATAGAGTTCTGTTCAGTCGAACTTCTTTTTACACCAGAGGCGTCGCCTCCTACTGGCCATTAGAAAGACTGCAGGTTAAAACATTTTGTTGTAAAGATGGAGGTATTGGCATGTATCGCCCAACAAATTATCTGACCATTATGCTGTACAGGCGGTGGGACACTAGGTGGCTATAGACAGGCATACAGTGCCCATAGGAAATGTCATTGGGAGGTTGGAGAAGAACTCCAGGACATGAAGGAGTGTTTCCAACAGACAAACTCTTCTCCTTTTCCAGAAACTAATCTCCCTTTGTTACATCTCACCAAACATTTACTAAAACTGCCGCATGGCTGCAAACCACAAAAAAAATAAGATCAGATTATTAAAAACAAAAGAAAAGTGTAACCACGCAGTGCCCGGGACATTTTAAGAAGTGCAATTAATAAGTGTGGACCATCCATCCATCCATCCATCCATTCGCTTCCGCTTATCCTTTCCAGGGTTGCGGGGGGCGCTGGAGCCTATCCCAGCTGTCATAGGGCGAAAGGCGGGGTACACCCTGGACAGGTCGCCAGTCTGTCGCAGGGCCAACACACAGGGACAGACTACCATTCACACTCACATTCACTCGCACATTCACACCTAGTGACAATTTGGATTATCCAATTAACCTATCCCCTCAAACTGCATGTCTTTGGACGGTGGGAGGAAGCCAGAGTACCCGGAGGGAACCCACGCAAACACGGGGACAACATGCAAACTCCACACAGAAAGACCCTGGCCTGATGGTGGAATTGAACTCAGGACCTTCTTGCTGTGCGGCAACAGTGCTAACCACCGTGCGGACCATTGAGTAAAATCAAACAGAAAAAGATAACATATAATATAATTTGGTTTAAAAAAGACCCATTATCAAAATGAAACACATATTAGAATCTCCATTTCCTTTGCATATTTCCTTTGCATAAGGTTGATGAGTTTTGTCCCGTCTAAAGGCAACAATACAAGATTTTACAGTTTAAATGATGGAACTGGAAAATCAGCCTTTAAATGGATTATCTCTGACCTATCAGAGCTGTACAGACAGTTTTTTACAACAGACTTACCACCAGACACAAAGTTACAAGTCAGTGATACAGAGATTTAGTGTTTGTGGGAGCCGAAGATACTTTAGCAGCTTAGATATTAGAAAATCAGCAATGTAGTACCTCTCTAGATATCCATCACCTTGACCTTGAGCACAGAGTGAGTGAAGAACCGTGAGCTGATCATTGTGTGCACATGTGTTTCACTCAAATTTGACCAATACTGTAGGAGGATTAGCGATTCTTGTAAAACCGAAGAAGTGCCTGTAAAATGCTAAATATGAAGCTGACCTTGGTCACAGTTTGAGTGAAGACAACCAAGGTGATCACTGAAGCTAAGTTAGACTAAATTCTGATCAATACTGTAGGAAGAGCTGCATTTCTCGTGAGCTATGGAGACACAGACATTCATATCAAACACACATCAAGTATTAAAAACAATTAGCAAAATTGCTAAACCGAAGTCAGCTGGTAACTTTTCACATGGATCAACAAACAGAGACCGAATATTTTCCAAAGGAAGTCCTGACATTCCACCCACGGCTTTTATCAACCAACAATTTCATGGTGATGTTACAGTGTCTGTGTGTGTGTGTCTGTGTGTGTGTGTCAGTGTGTGTGTCTGTGTGTGTGTGTCTGTGTGTGTGTCTGTGTGTGTGTCTGTGTGTGTGTGTGTCTGTGTGTGTGTGTGTGTGTGTGTGTGTGTGTCTGTGTGTGTGGGTGTGTGTCTGTGTGTGTCTGTGTGTGTGTGTGTTTGTCTGTGTGTGTGTGTGTGGGTGTGTGTGTGTCTGTGTGTGGGTGTGTGTGTGTCTGTGTTTGTCTGTGTGTCTGTGTGTCTGTGTTTGTCTGTGTGTCTGTGTCTGTGTGTGTGGGTGTGTGTGTGTCTGTGTGTGTGTGCAGACTTACACAGGCCAGAAGAAGGTAGCAGCCTTCACTCCTTGTCTGAGTGCTGTGATCCAGATCTAAACAAACAAAGGTCTCAGTATTTTATCAGGCCAACATGGATTATTAGGATACTGCTGTAACACAAACAGTAACATGAGTGTGAGGAAACCAAGCTCATGGTGTACAATAAACTGCAGCACTGAAGGCGATCCCAGTGTGTGAAGACACCGGCTTCTATTAGTCCACCTGACACTAACGCCTGTACAACAGATTGCTGACGCTCATCAATTATTTTTAAATATGCTAACAGTCTAGTGTTAGGAATGCTCCTTATCAACACTGTGTTTTAAATCCTAGCTCATGTTTGAGTAAATCTACCACTGCAGTGATTCCAGTCACTCCAGCCTCTGCTCTGATTGATTGTTGTAGTCGACTCTAAAAGAAAAGCTCTTGCTGTTTCCTGGCAGTACTTACTGGCTGTCCTCCCCACCAGCGGTGATTGAGCTTCTCTCGGCCTCTCAGGGTGAAGGTTGCATCAAACCCTGGGTCATACATGGTGTTTCCAACGATGCCATGAGACTCTGGGTAAAGCCCCTTGGACAGAATCAAACCATTATGTTTTGGTCAGTAATGTTTGTTGTCTCACGGTAAATAAGAGGAAGCCTCAAAATCCTGCCTTATCCAAACCTCAGGCTTTGTCTCGAATTTCAGCAGTGATGTTGTTCCAAAGGCATCACACAGAGCACAAAAAACATTGCATTTGAACCCAAAGACCTCTCCAAAAACAGCTCATCTACAGGCTGGCCTGTAAATTTAACGTCTATAGCAACACATAGTCACTTACATATTTATGTAAAGATCAGGACACAATTATAACCCCCCTTTGAAATGTAAAATCTGTCTGAAAATGCATTTTTAACGGAGCAAGGATAACAAAAAAAAAGAAATTAGTTTAGACCTAAGAAAAGAATTGTTGATGTTCACAAATCAGGAGATGGATGTACAAAGTTAGCACAGCGTTTCCAAGTGTCACAACCTGGAGTGAGGACTATCATTGAGAAAGACGGTACAGAAGAAGCCTGACAGAGGTGGGAGGTGAAACATTTCAAAGGCTGAGAGATGTGTCTAAAGACCCCGGAGCAACTGGCAATAAACTAATGAACGAGTTAGCCATGTGAGGAAGTGCAGTCTCAAAGAAGACTATCCTCAAAGAAGACTGCAAGGCTGCAGACCAAGGAAAACCTAAGCCAGACTGAAGTATGCCAAGAACAACCTGGAAAAAGATTATGCCTGCTGGAAGTGCATTCTTTGGTCAGATGAGACAAAACTAGAGGACTTAGGTCAAAGAGACGCTGCCCAAGTTTAAAGAAAGAAGGGAGAGACGTGAAAGCCAAAGAAACCGTCTCCACAGTGAAACACGGTGGTGGGAGTATCATGCTTCAGTGTGTCTGGAACTGGTAATCTGGTCAAGGTGGAAGGAGCCAAGATGAAAGAAGGATTTGTGAAGACTTTACACAAAATGTCAAGCAGCCAGTGACAAAACTGGATCTGGGTCTTTATATTGTTTTCCAACACGACAGGGACTTGAAACATACGTCGCTCCTGGTAACAAAGTAGCTCCCTAAGACCAAAGTGAATGTTGCTGATTGGACTGCACAAGTAAAATAATGTAAGCATGCAAAATAAAAGTAGGACGTTTGGATACGTTGTGATAAACAATCTTTGCTCTGTTTAAAAGCACTTAGGGAATACATTAAAAAAATGACATATTCATAGACTGCAGCCGGATCCATGAGAACATCACCAAAGAGCTTTATGCATTTGTCACAATTACATTATTAATCATAAATAAACACAAATAATTTGTCAAAAAGTTGAGTTTATTTCTGCTACTACAGTCTTGTGGCACTTCTTACTTTGCTGAAATGAACATGTAATCTTTGTGGAACAGACACATTTTTATTACAACAACCCAGTGACAGTGACAGGAGCACAGAAACACGAGTGTGCCATGACTTACTGTAGCCAGCGAGTAGAGGTTGGGGAAGGTTTTCGTGGGGTAAACAGGTCTCATGTACGGTGCATGGGTTCCACACGTTCCTCAAAAGGACACAGCAAAACAATTTCTTAGACTACGGCAGAAGCACAGCCTGCCAGAGCTCATGGCTTCATTAGTGTCACGTTCAGTTCCTAACAGGAAACTGTTCACTCCTCATTTCAGAACCAAAAGCTCATTTTTTACAGGACTTACTGAGCTTCTCAATGTGGGGGATGACAGTGTTCCCTCTCTTCACATACGAAGCTCTAAATCCATCCACGGACAGGATGATGAGCGGCGGACGCACAAACCTGCATGTGCATGGGAGAATTTTTTTAAATGCATGAACTCAGACGTGGTCAACCAAGTTCAACCCTGCTACCCTCCTGTTTCTTTACTGCTAAGATTTCAACATACCCAGCAGGACATTCAGGAGCCTTGATCTCCTCACAGTCATCCTGCAGCCACGAGGTGTCTCCTGAGGGAACGTGATGAGAGACTTAACATGAGCTTTTGTTATGCTTGTATGGAAAAGTGGGAACCAGTGGTTGGTTGTCATATTTTCTCACAAACTGTATGCTTCCTAGTTGTACTTCTACTTGAGTATTTCCACTGTATACTATTTTTTTCTCCTCCAGTACATCTAAGGACATTGAGAATCTTAAATACATTTATTTATCAGCTGACCTCTGAAAGGAAAAACAGATTCAGGTCTTAAATATAATACCAATGTACAAAGTACCAATCACAAGTCCTTCTCTAACAAAGTCCTTTTGATCCTAAATAAATTTAGCTTATAATACTGGACCTAGAATTTTAAATGCTGTATTATTATTTACACTTTTTAAAATTTCATGCGCTTTTATGGATCATTAAATTTAAACAGGCTGAACCACAGAAACAAACACAAATAAATTAGTTACCAAATATTACACCCAGTAACTACCAGGTAAAACTGTGAACAGTGAACTGAAGGTAAAGGAACTCGCTGATATGTTGGTGTCCTTGATTATGTTCTGTTGTGGTCATGGACAGCTGGGGAAAAGATGGCAGAGCAAGCATTTAATAAGTGTTATAGTACGAAACTAACTTATCTTAAAATTCCATCAGTATCATAGCACAGTTTGCCATTCTGAGTCATTTTGACCCAGCATTTTGATTTTCTTGTGTTTTGGTGTCATTTTGGTTAATGTTTTAGCTTCATTAGTAGTCGTAAGTTTAGTCTGTTTTGTGTTATATGTATTCTCTGTTTAGAATCAGAATCAGAATCAGAAAGGGTTTTATTGCCAAATGTTGAGCAGGTTTACAACATTAGGAAATTGCTACGGTACTTAGTGCAAACATACTGTCATATAACGCTTAAATTGACATAAAAATAAGAATTAAAGAATTAAAAGTGCTAAGTAGTAGGCGAGAGGTTCTGGTGCGAATGGACCGGAGCCTCCTGCCTGAGAGGAGCAGGTCAAACAGACTGTGTCCAGGGTGAGAAGGGTCAGCTGTGATCCGAGCTGCACGCCCCAGTGTCCTGGAGGTGTACAGGTCCTGCAGAGATGGGAGTCTGCAGCCAATCACCTTCTCAGCAGAGCGCACAACACGCTGCAGTCTCTGTTTGTCCCTGATAGCGGCTCCAGCGTACCACACGGTGATGGAGGAGGTGAGGATGGACTCGATGATTGCAGTGTAGAATTGCATCATCGTCCGTGTTGGCAGGTTGAATTTCTTCAGCTGCCTCAGGAAGTACATCCTGTGCTGGGCTTTCTTTATGATGGAGGTGATGGTGGGCTCCCACTTCAGGTCCTGGGTGATGGTGGTACCCAGGAAGCGGAATGAGTCCACAGAGGTGATGAGGGTGTCAGTCAGGATGATGGGGGGAGTGGGGCTGTGTGCTTCCTGAAGTCCACAATAATCTCCACTGTCTTCTGGGCGTTCAGCACCAGGTTGTTGTGGCTGCACCAGGACACCAGACGTTCAACCTCCTTCCTGTAGGCAGACTCATCCCCATCCGAGATGAGTCCAATAACAGTGGTGTCATCTGCAAACTTGATTAGCTTGACAGACTGGTGGGTGGAGGTGCAGCAGTTGGTGTACAGGGAGAAGAGCAGAGGAGAAAGAACACAGCCCTGAGGGGAGCCGGTGCTGATGGTCCGGGAGTCCGAGACATTCTTTCCCAGCCTCACATGCTGCTTCCTGTCCGTCAGGAAGTCAGTGATCCACCGGCAGATGGGATCAGGCACATTCATCTGGGAAAGCTTGCCTTGGAGATGGTCTGGAAGGATGGTGTTGAAGGCAGAGCTGAAGTCCACAAACAGGATCCTGGCGTAGGTTCCTGGGGAGTCCAGATGCTGCAGGATGAAGTGTAGAGCCATGTTGATTTAGTTTCTTGTCCATTAGGTTTCCCTTGTATCTCTGTCCACTGTGTCCCTCTCTGTGTGTTTGTGTTTATGTGTGTGTGTGTGTTCATGTTTATCCAGCCCATCATGTCTCTCACCCTGTCATTTGCTCCCTCTCTCTCTCTCTCTGTGTCTCATCTCCCTTAACTATTTCAGCGTCCCCCCTCGTTGTCTCCTCCTGTTATCTCCCTGGTCCATCTCGTTTCCCTGAGCGTGCTTTCCTCCTGGCTCCTGTGTCATGTTGTGTGAATTAGTCTGTGTCTTAGTACTTCCTGTTTTACTTTGATAGTTTCCTGTCTGGTTCAGTTTTGTTTCCCCCTGTCTCGTTAGCAGTGTTGCCAACTTAGCGACTTTGTTGCTATATTTAATCGAGTTTTCAGACCCCTTAGCGACTTTTTTTTCTAAAAAGCGACTAGCGACAAATCTGGCGATTTTTTCTGGTATTATTGGAGACTTATTTATGACGACTTTTTGATGTGAAAACGCGTATCGCTCTTACTCTCAACAAGCAGCGGTGCTGCCGTGGGCACCTCGCTCGTGCCAAAGCGCTCACAGGCGGAGGATAGTCCTCCCCCAGCTGCTATCAGGGCAGGAGACGTTCACATCTATGCGTCCAAACGGCCAATGAATCGCGCATGAGCGAAGCCGCTGCTGCCGCACTGACTGTTACGCAGTCAGATATTCTTTTACTCTTATGCTGTTTTGTGGATCACAAGGTTTAAAACTACTAATTAACACACACACACATACACACACACACACACACACACACAGTAACTCCACCAGAGTGCCAATTTCGGGTCACTTTTGCCGGTCCAAGCCCGGGTAAAGGAGCAGGGTTGGAATTGTGACATTAAAAAACAATAATTGCTAAAAGAAATTTAATTTGTAGTTCTAAATAAATTCTAACTGCATTTAGGACGTTTTTTACTCACTTTATGTCTCTTCCACGATATTATTTCTCTCTCCAACAACGTAGGTTACAATTACATTAGTGTGACCAATTATGCAAATTAGGCGATGACGTCATTTAGCGACTTCTAGTGACTTTTAGGACAACCAATAGCGATTTTCCTTACTGAGGAGTTGGCAACGCTGCTCATTAGTTGGATCACGTTCAGCTGTGTTCCCTCCTGTGGTTTGTTCCCGTGTTTGCCCTTCTGTGTCTCCCTTGGTCCTGCGTCGCGATCTCCCTCATGGCCGTGTGTTTCTCCGTGTGTTTAGTTTAGTTTTGTATGTCTGCAATAAAGCTGTGTCTGCGAGTCTGCGTTTGGGTCCATCCTGCCTGCTTCACACAGTTAATGTGGTTTTGACAGTTAAATCGGCATAACTGACTGTTCATACCTCGAAGCACACATTTTTACTCGTGCTTTCAGCGTTAATCTCATTAAAATGAGGTTGACGCCATAACAGCATTAATGCGGCAAATCTCTGTTAGCGAGTTAGCGCGGATTGCCTTCTGGGTGGGGCTGGACGGCACTAACGAGCTAACTGCGCTAACGCGTTGATGCTGTGCAGGCCCACACACGGCGCGATCCGCGCTAACTTGCTAACGGAGATTTGACGCATTAATGCGGTTATGGTGTTAACGTAATTTTAACGAAATTAACGTTGACAGCACTCATTTTTACATTTTTCTGTGTATGAAGACATACAAAAAAGCTCTTTCTAAAATCATATAGTTTGTCCTTGGCATTGGGTTGGGTGCTAAGTTATCAACTAATGATAACATGCTTGGTTGAAAACTGCATTAATAAATGAAAGACATACCATAGACAGTAACAAACATGGACATGTGGTTATATAGAAGTCTACAGGAAGTCTATGGCTTTCTTTACAGTTTAGCCAGTAAGTGAGCAGCTTCAGTTTGACTGCACCTTGTTTTTTTTTAATTGTTTTTTTAAAACCAAGATGGTGTCGGCAAATGTTTAGCTCAAGCTTCAGACTGGGACTACAGAAACGAGTGGATGATAGTAACTCCTAGAAACAGACTGACTTTAAAGTAAAAGTTGTGGCTTTTGAAATGTGTTCACAGCAGTGCTGAGATGTAGCGTTGAAGGCTAACACTCCCTGTTTCTGATTTGCATTGCACTTCATCAATTCAGGTTTTGCTTGACTAACTACAGCTCAGCTCATAGTTAGCAAGTGTCTTAGCCATCTGCGAGTGACCAAAGCAATCACAAAGAAGTTTTTGGTGTAACTGATTTCACCTGGTGACAGCTAGCAACCTCCAGGAATCCCTTATCAAACAGTCAGAGAATACTCATTTTTCAGATGGTTGTCGACTGGTTACTTCATACAACAATTAATCATGTATACGTGGAGGGATTAACATTCTGCACGCTGCTTACCTTCAATGGACTGTTCAAAGTATTATCTATTGTAAACTCTCAGCTCTCACTGTGTGTGTATGAGTGAGATACACATACACAGCTGGGTAACCACTGCAATCCAACATCTTATTCTACCCAAATCAGCAGGAAAGGAATACACAGAAACATTCCACATGTCTGTCCTCAGTGACTGTTGGAGCGAACGGTGCATAAAATCAGCTAAATGCTTAACTGAGCAGTGAGGTACTGGTGCCTAATGGAATTATTTGCATAATAATAATGCTAATAAATAACTATGAGTCGCTGTATCTCCATCGGCTGACGGTTGAGATCTGGTGAGTGACCAATACCCTGCAGCTACAGTGTGTTTTTTGTGTGTTGAGCACTTACAGTTTCGGGATGCAGCTTTAGTTGACTTACAAAGTTAGCGCTCCAACTTTGTCACTTCTGGCATCCATTAGAATAGAATAGAATAGAATAGAATTCAACTTTATTGTCATTGCACATGTCACAGGTACAGGGCAACGAAATGCAGTTTGCATTAAGCTAAATATATGCTTCAGAATCTGAGGCCACAGACCAGCGGGTGACATCACAGTGGCTACTTTCATCTTTTATACAGTACTCATGAGTCATTCCTCATTTCTTAAAATTTGCTTTACAAAAGACAGACTTTCTTGTTTGTTGAATCACTCAACACTGATTACGACTCATTCAAATATAAAAAAGCACCAAACTCAAGGGATGAAGCACTGTTGTGTCTACTCAGACAACTTGGCAAAGAACCAGTTTTAAATCGTATCTTGTTGTTAGCGGTTAGTTGGATATGTATTTATTCCCATTTCTTTAGTTGAATCTATGATAACACAGTCAGGCATAAAATGGTACTTTTGCACCAACAAGGTCAAAACGTGGCATATCTCAGCACGGTCTGCGACTGACACAGTGGCAGATGAAAAGTTTCTGAACATCATGTCCTTAAGAAACAGAATCAAACCCAACAAAGACCTGACACAGGACCTGAAAAATGCATGTGGCCCCAGTTAAAATGCCCCAGTATGGATTTTAAAGCCAGTAATTCTGACCATAAATGACCTGCTTTTTTTGGCCAACACCAATAGAAAAACAAATGATGTTAATAATTTGAAATGTAGTATTTTTTAAACTCCAGTCTTTAAAAAGCTTTCCAGATCCCCAATACTGATACTATGTTCATATTTTCTTACACATGTAACACATACACATGC
Organism: Oreochromis niloticus; assembly: GCF_001858045.2. Lineage (NCBI taxonomy): Eukaryota > Metazoa > Chordata > Actinopteri > Cichliformes > Cichlidae > Oreochromis > Oreochromis niloticus. The sequence continues at coordinate 2,002,434 of NC_031976.2, read as the reverse complement.
ACTTATGTAAAGTGAGACCCAGACATCGTCCTCATTACAAAGCAGGGTTGGAATAATTAATAATGGGAAATTCTCTGAACATTTAAAGACAGGAGGTCAGGTGGAGTTGCAAACCTTTGCACAGCTTCTTGTAGCTGGTACAACAGTCTCCTCTGGCCAGACAGTCATCAGAGCAGTGGCAGGCACGCTGTTCATTCCGAGTCTCCCCGCACCGATCCTTACTGCATTCATAACCGCCCTCTGTATACAAGAAGAACATAACAACAATTATGTTCACACATGAATCAATGAGGTTTAAAATTCCAAAACTTTCTATGTGCACAGCTAAGCTGAAAGGTTAGTGCTGAAACCACAGAGGTGAAAAATGAAAGCTGAGACATTAATGTGACAGCGGTTTGGCTGCAGACTGAGTGGGAAGCAGCATGCGAGCAACAATGGTGATGCGGTCTGTGTTTGAACATTCCTCAGGCTGAAAAACATCCAAAGAAGGATTTGACAGAGTCAGGAAAAAGACGCAGGCGCGACCAGAAAAACAAGTAAATTATCGTTTTCAGGCACTGGGAGGTTACTGGTGGTGAGGCGGTGGTGAGCCAAAGACCACCAGGCTGAAGGAGTGGACATAAAATCAGACCACCAGCAGCAGAGGGAAAATGTTGACAGAGAGGGAGAGAGGCAGAGGGGGGAGTGCCAACAAACAGCTCAATCAAAAAGTAAGAAACCTGCTCAGAATTTTGTCGTTAAGCCTATGACTCATTCCCAGCTCAGACAACGGAGCTGCACAGAGCCACAGTCAGCCTTACAAAAATATATCATTTGTAAGCTTGATTATAGCAGGCGGTATCCACATAATAAGAATTCAAACTCATTACTGTTCAAGAAATATCTGTAGGTTAGATCCAACTTAGATAAACCGTCACTGTTGGGAATAACATAAAGTAAGATGCCAGAATAATCAGGATCTGGCTAACTTTGTGTGTAATTCCAGAGATTAAAATCAGCTAAATGTACTTTATCAGATACATCTTTGTGTAGACTTTAGTAGCTGGCTGAGGTGGAGCTGGAACATGACATGTATAGCATGTATGTGTTTGATGGGGGGCTGTCCTGTATTTTGATTTGATTTAAACAGATCGTTTCGTGTGATTCACATTTCAAACTGGTCCTTTTCTATCAGACACTGGGTCTCGGTGTACAGTCCATACACTGTCTGCAATAAGATGCTTTAGCACCTGCCCCTTTAAGCCAGTTGTCCTCTGACTGGCTGCCTCTCACAAACAAAAGGTTTAAATGGTACAGGGATGGGATTGTAAACCAGCTGCCCGCCTGAGGTGACCATATCAGAGAAATGTAGGGTGGCTGTAGGTCAGGTGGTGGAGCAGGTCACCTACTAACCAGATGATTAGTGGTTCGATCCCAGTCTGCTCCAGTCAGTATGCCAAGTACCCTTGGACAAGATACTAACCCGCGTGTGTGCGTGTGTCAATGTAAGATAGCATGCACTTAGAAACAGTGTACAAAAAAGTGTTTGTCAGTGCTTCGAGTGCTCACATAGAGTAGAAAAGTGCTGCATAAGAACAAGTCCATTTACCAAATCCCCTCTTAATGATGTCAACCAGACGCGTATACCTGAGTTTTCATCTAAAACCCGAGCAGTTATTTCACAGGAGGCAGAGCAGGTCATCTTCTAAGGAAGATGAATTCAACTCACGAAGGTTGGTAGTTTGATCCCTGGCTACTCCATTCTGCATGCCCAATATCTATGGGCGAGATAGTATCCCCAGTATGAGTGTGTGTGTGAACGTTAGATAGAAAGTGCTTACATAGCAGAAGCACAGAAAAAAGTGCCATGTGTATAAATGGATGATTGAGGCAAGTTGTACAAGTGCTTTGAGTAGAAAGGTGCTATAAAAGAACCAGTCCATTTACAGGGACGGCCTCATTATAAAGTCTCTCCATTTAATACGAGCATCCACTACTGTTACAGAATACTATAATGGACTGCATGCTGCAACGCTACAGCATCAGTGTTGCAGCACATATTATAGCTGTATTATTGTAGGGTCTACCTTACAATATAAAGTGCCTTGAGGCGACTGTTGTTGTGATTTGGCGCTGTCTAAATAAAGTTGAAATGAATCTATCCTATTAAATGTCATGGAGGCGAGAGGCAGGGTACACCTGGACTCAAACCTAGCACCTTTTTGCTGTGAGGCAACAGTTCAAACCACATAATCTAGCCCTATACATCATTTGTGATTAATCACAGTTTGCAGAAAACTGCAAATGAGAGAAACATACAGCATCTATTTTTGAAATGAGGGGAACAAACAAAGCTAGGTTTGCTTTTTGTCTCTGTATTGTCACATAGATGATGAATGTGTGTGGTGTCATGTTCATATGTTTAGGTAAGTCTAAAATTAGGTTTGAGCCAAATGTGAAAGGAGTTCAGACGCATGCAGGTCAGCTGCATTACTCTGAAACTGACAGAAGTGCAGCCGGTCAGTCCAAACTGCAACGCGAGCACAGGCTGACCTGTCTACATGAAACGTCGAGTCTCAAAAACACAAGAAGGACATCGTGTTACATGTTGGAACAAAATTCTCATCCACCTGATGGATGTTAAAAGCAGGTCTCCGAGGATTTCCTCCAGCTTAATGAGTGACTGTTTGATTTGGCCTCTCCACCCTGACCTGCAGGGGTAGGTGCAAGCTCAAGGGAAAGACAACCCGGCGAATATCTCTCAGCTGAACAGCGATGCTTTAATGTTTTTTAGCCCTTCGTTGCCCAGATTTGGAGGAATTACCTCACATATTAGTTTTTTATTACAAGAAAACACAAATTAGGACCAACACATTGTTAGTGGTGTCTAAAGTCGAGTTTCATAAGCATACCTGTGCGTAGGCAGAGCTGGTCAAAGTCTGAGCAGCAGCCATTGTAGGTTTTACACAGGTTGTCGCAGCGACAGTTTGGCGGCTCCAACTCAACCAGCTCGAAACACCTGTTTCTGCAGGAGCCAGAGGTCGGCACGTAGTGAGACGCAGAGCGAGCTGGGGATGGAAGAAACAGAGGTTCTAATGGGTCTTTAAAAAATGGTTCAAAACTACACAAAAGAGCACACCAATACTGCTGAGCTGTGCAGCGATGTAGATGCAGTGACCACAGGCATGTGACTGTGAAGGATCGGTGGTTCGTTTGACGGTTGAAGACAGCTCCATAAACAGATCACTAGTCATTCTGCCACATGCAAGATATTCTTCACTGCTGTGGCTGTTTTCTGGAGAAACACCTGAGCTGTTCAGTTTTAGCACCCAGTGCTGCCCACCAACTCCACATCTCTTTACATGTGAGGTTTAGAGCATTAGCTGGAGGGACAATAAATCAAAGACACTGTCCAACGACTGAATGAAAAGCTGCACTGTTCACATGTCTTTGAAAGGAAATAATAACTCATACCAACTGTGACAAAAGCTCAGTTTGTGTCATGTGCCAAACTCAACAGTTACTGAGCTTTAACTCTTCTCCTGGGACCCCAAACTACGCTCACGTTGTCTCACTGCGGGAACTCTCAGTGTGTAAGACACAATCATGCTTTTGTCCTCCATATATCCAAAGGAACATGGCCTATTTTGGCTCCTCAGGCCTAACTGAAGACATCCTCAAGATCTGAGAGTGAGACAGAGTGAAGCTATTGCTAAACAACATGCTCCTTGTGCAGCAAAAAAACAGTTTTCCTTGCAGAAAGTGCTTCAGGATGCCAGCACAAGCTTTTCAGCCCGTGGATATATATGTATGTGTATTTTTGTGACTACATGTGACTATGCATATGTACTCTGGGCGAAGGAGCTGAGGTGTTGCACTTTAATTATTTATGGTCCCTAGCCAGTTGGCAGGGACCTGGCAGTGTCTCTGTGTGTGTGTGTGTCAGTGCAGTAAAGCCTGAATAGCTCCTTTGCTATAAGACTACGGCCTACTCTGTAGCAGTGGACTATAGGTCAAAGGTGAAGTCTTTTATTTTATCACAGCACAGTGAGTGTGGTTTCCTCACGTCTCTTTACACTAACATCAGGAGAAAATGAGGAGAAATGAAGACTTCCTCAGAGCCCATAAAACCTGTCGACTGTGCATGCACTCGACTATTAACTGAAAGTTTAACACTAAGCTCAAGTTTCCCCAAGAGACTGCCACTGTCATGGTCCATTTTCACGCCTGCACTGCAGACCTGAACTTTACTAACAATTGCCTAATGGGACTGAACGTGAGAAGGAAGGACGCAGTCTAACTGGACATTAAAGGGTGTTTAATCTGCCAGCTCCCTTGGAAAAAGTCCCCGAGGTGTCCAGTTGCATCATTGTAGGAACAAGAGCAGGTAATTGTCTGGTGAGGTCATACAGCACACTTGTCTAAAAGTCTTTCCACTAGTGTGCTGTATCTGAGTCAGGTCAACGCCGGATAATTCGACCTGATTCTCCACGTGTTTCATGGAGTTCATTTGTAAAAACAGCTCAACACTCACTGTTTAACGGGGGACAGCGTCTGAGAAAGCAAAATCAGCAGCGCAGTTTTGTCAGGTTCGGTTACGACGTATCTAAGCTGTAAATTTAAGTATAGAAGATATGGAAGATGGATGTTTCTGCTTTTTAGCTCGTTTTGAAGCTTCCCACCAGCTTTCCATCTTGGTTTCAAGAAAACTGATTTGTCAGAAAGAGCTAGTCCTGACTGTGAAACTGCTTCCTCATTGGCTATCAACTTGTCAGTCAATAAGCATATCAAGAATAATCGTCCTTTTTGAAACATTGTATGAACAAGATTTACAAAACAGCTTTATTTTTTATTCAATATAACCCAAAACGAGTGACTGAGTCCATGAACTCATGAAGAAAGTGATCGCAGAGGTCAAATCAGAGAGCTGTTTTCTCATAGACTTGTATAGGGCCAGTAATCTTTTAGCAACCACAACTATCGCCATCTGGTGGGCTTTAGATAAAATGCATGTTTAAGGCACTGCTTATTTATTTTCTACGGCAGTGTTTCCCAACCACTGTGCCAGAAATGATCAGGTGTGCCATGGAAGATCATCTGGTTCCACCTGATTAGGACTCTAAGCGATCGGCGTGAGTAACGGGCAGAACCATCACATTCTCTTCCACTAGAGGGCAGTACAACTACCTGCTCTAATTCAATCTGTTGCCAACTGCCAGTAAAACAGAAGAAGACGAAGAAGAAATTACTCAAATTCATGCTGTGAGATGACGCAGCCATAATAGCAACAGATAAATGTCTGAAAATAAAAAGTAGTCAGTCTGACCTGGTCCTGGAGACCCAGATGAAGGCCCTAGCATGACAGTGGTCAGAAGAAAGCACAACAGGTATACTGGGGACAAACTGAGCCAATTCCACTGTACCTCGTGCACAAAAAATGATCAATATGCTTTGTGTGACATTTTTGTTTGGTGGTGTGCCGTGTGATTTTTCTAATGTGAAATATGTGCTGTGGCTCCAAAAGGTTGGGAAACACTGCTCTTTGGATTTAGCACAGAAGCATTAATCCACTGTATGAGGATATGAGGAGGAGATGCTAGCAGCTGGTGATGTGCCACTCAAAAGTAAACACTGAGCATTGCTGGAACACGTGGTAGTGGTGTTCATGTGTCAGGATGACAGGAAATTGCTGGAAATTGTCTTTACATGGTGGTAAAGGAGGGCTAGACCCAAGTTACAACATCTCAGGTAGAAAATTTCAGTTTTACCATGTGACAACAGTGTGTAGACTCCTTAGGTCCTCAGGTGTCTACACACTGTTGTCACATAATAACTTTGTCACGAGCCATTCCTCAGGCTTAGGAGTTACAAGGTTAAGTCACTTTAGTCATTTTTCTTCAAGTGTCAAGCAGCTCTGCTGTACTTCTACTTTTTTACTGTTTTTACTCGGGGTACTTTATGTGTGATCGACACTGTGTAACGCTGCTGCCTGCCAGCTGCAATCACTGATAAAATATTGCTATTTTTTTGTGTTTTTAGTGTCATAAATACTATTACCACAAATTTCCTTAAGAATATGGTGACATATTTGAGGCTATGTTGCCAACCCCCAGATTATACTGAACAATCATGTATTCAGAATGAAGATTCTGAAGTGTGATGGAAAAACTGTTCATTAGGAGACTGGAAAGGCAAATAGAGATCATAAAACGAGCCACAGTTCCTTCCAGATCCACATGAACAGAGTGAACAAATTCAATTTTTAATTTCTTCATAACATGCGGCCAATAAACACACAGAAATTCCAGAAACGGCTGCAGGCGTTGCAGACTGCTGCGACAGCCTACGGCGCAGTGCAGCAGAAGTCTGTGTTTGAGAATCTGGGATTGAAAATGAGCTCTAAAGCTCTTTTAATGTTGACTTAAGGCAGAGCAGCACAAACACACTCCCTTCCTCCCTCATGACCTCACAGGGTCACAGTGTAACAAGCACCAACACACGCTCAGTCCGTCCATTTCATACGCACCGGCAGACACAACCCACTCAGGCTGCTTTACTTTAGTGTTTGGAGATGTCACTCCTATCGATGGCTGGGTGACTCATTGCACCTGAGACTCACACAGGGTTCCAGATTTACAGTGTTTCAAAAAACAGAAAAAAAACAAACTTCAAAAGGTCTTTTTCTGCTTGTGTTTTGGACGTGGAGCATAACTTTAGGTATGTCCGACCTACACTTGGCCAAGACATATTCAAGCATATCCAAAACACACTTCACATTCCCCGTGCTGAGCCACTCTGGCAGCTAAAAGCCTCTAATGCTGTTTCTTGTGCTTGCGCTGCTGGACTTGAGTAAAACACACTGCAGTTCTTCTCAGTCGCCGTACACCAGAAAACTGATTTTTCTATTAAATCGTTTTTGTAAAAGACAAACTGTGAGAAAAATATCACAACCTGTCTTGAAATTGCTCATTTTATCAAAACACCTTCAGCAATCTTAAAGAAAATCACTTCAATAAGCAGCAACTACAGCAACAGCGCATTTGGGATTTGTACTTGATAAATAAATAAAAACTTTGCTGATCTATTTGGTCTTTGACTTTCTGTTTATTATTGTGGCAGAAATTGTTATGATGCCATGTGTAATAAAGTGCTACCACACATAAAGTTGCCCCATTAAGTCTTTGAGTTTATGGTCTCAGTCACTTGTTTCAGGTCGCACTGAATGACGAACGACGTCTGTTTCATAAATCTGGATCACGCTGGGTTTTAAAACTGAGGAGCTCACCGGCCAACAAGGAGTCACACCCTTCCCTTCTCATCACATCTGATTTTTTTTATACCAAGTAACAGTGAAAATGCTTCATGACGAGACTTCACAGACAAGCCGATGACGTCAACAGTAGCTACATCCATCTTTTTATACAGTCTACTCAACAGTGTCTCTTCTTTTTCCTGCAGCCAGAGACACACGGAGGAATCCTCAACTGAAATCTTTTAATTTGGGGCAAAGTGAGCACACTGTCAAGACGTTTTTATTTTTTTTAAATCAGATGTGCTGATGTCATATCAATCATATAGGCTTAACTATCAGGTGATCGCAGTTCATTGGAAACATTTGGTTGTATTGTGAGTAGCATCAGTTTGATCAGTTCGGACATCTTCGACTTTTCCTTATTTTTTGTCATATCTGTACTCTCGCAGTGGGGAGCACATTAAATATCCCCAACGTTTCCTGTAATGAGATCAGTGCAAGCTGTGAGCTGTGAGACCCCACAGTGCTCTTAGCAGAAGCCCCGGCCACCTTATGTTTAAACCTTCTGTGTGCGTGGAGTGGCCAATCAGAACAAAGTGGGCTTAAAAGGAGGGGGAAGAGTTCCTAAAACAGCTTGTTTCATAAGAGAGTAGATTGAGGAAGATAAATCTGGATTAATTTGAACTACAACAATAAATATTTTGGATAAAATATGGAGGTATATCAGAATAAGTCCCCTTTAAACATGAAAATCTAATTGTTTGTGAAAATTACTTCATTTTGATACCACCAACCACCAAGTATCATAAAAACACCACAACTTGGGAAAACAAAACTTATATCTACACAGACATCAGAGGTCGGTGTTAGTTACAGAGTAGCTACCATCTCCTGTCCAAGGTCACCTCTGCTGCACACGTGCCTGTCAGGTTTTCTCTGTTTCCTCGCAGCAGCGTACTCACTTTCTGTCCTGGCCGATGTCCCATCTTCTCCTGAGCGTTTGGGCCGATCATACACAAAACCCCAACACATGTCAGCACCGCACAGGGCTGACAGGATCCACACAAGCTGAGGACACAAAGTACCAACATCAGAGCAGGCATTCATACAGTCTACATGCTGCATCTTCCAGTGGTTCTCAAGCTGGAATTAAAGAGTTACTTTTACAGTTATTTCTCTTCAGCTACAGACGTCATATTCATGGCCTACATTCACACTTCACCTGCAGTGCTCCATGCCTGAGAGCTTGAGAAGCACTGGGCTTAGTGAAAGGGTCATGAGGTTTATTCATCAGAGAGCAAACACAGAGGAACAGCAACATGTCACATATTTGACTTCAAGCACTTTTCATTTGCAAACCCCGTTTTCACCATTGACTGACTCTGTTTGCACTGGCTGCTCATAAACGAGCTTCAGAAGTTTGTGATGCACGAAAGCTTTATTTGAGCTGGTGTAACACAAACTGCAGGTTTCCCCCGTGACCTGCGAACACCGCGGGGGTGCTGAGTTCAAAGTGAAGAGACCACCCCTCAGCTGCATCACAATCGCCGGATAGTTTGACAGATCTGTGACCTTTCGGAAATGACAGAAGAATCCACGATTGTTCTGCAAATGCTCATCAGCAGGGAGGACAGGAGGACAGGGGGGTGTAGAGGTTCCACGCAGAATAACGCAAACTACCAAGAAACGCGGTCTAACGCGTCACTGCACGCGGATTTACAAAACATGCGTATTTTTTGGATGTCAGCTGCAGTTAAAACTCTTACACATGGACTCTTACCAGTTTGTGCAGCAACATGTTCCTCTGTGCGTCCTGTTGCACCGCGCTGTAGGTCCGTGAGTGACCGACGCTGAATCTCCAAACCGAAGGACCACCGGAGAGGAGGACCGTTGAAGAGGAACAGCAGCGAGGGAGGGGGAGGTGACTGAAAGGAGCGGACAGGATTCTGATTGGTGTAGCTGTGGAGGAGGGCTCCGGTCATTTATGACGGGCAGATCCGGAGACAGGAGCGCGTTTAACATGAGACATGAAACATCTCCACACCCACTGAGCTGTGGTTAGAGTATTTACTCACAGGACAGTGAGGTGCTTAAGAAACACTACAATTATTATTATTATTATTATTTTACAGTATATCAATAATCTTTATCTTTTGGCAGCTGACACTGGTCTGTAGCCAAACCGCTTCTGTAAAAGTGAAACTTGACCAAAGATGGGGCCCTGAAACTGATGCTGGGTCAGTTCTAAGATCAAAGGTTTTTATATATATACTCTCAGGCCTAAATTTAGCCAAAAGTTCATTTATTAATTGATTTATGTCAACACTCGCTTCAAGGCGCTTTACATTGTAAGGCAGAGGCCTTACGTCCATCTTGGAAACTACTTTTGAGAGATGTTGTTTAAATAGTCTCAAAAAGTGAATGTGGTCAGAGGTATATCTGTGGAAAGAAATATTAAGAGTTCGTGCCTCGGATGTTCAGTACACAGAGAGGGAGCTAATTATCTGCTGAATTTGTAAGTTTGCTCACTTCTAAAGAAATGAACAGTCTCTAAATTTTAAAGTAGTTTCCTTTAAATGGAGAGAGAATGTCAACCAAAAATCCAGAAAAAGCGCATTATGTTAAAGTTCTAAATTGATTTGTATGTCATTGAGTGAAATAAGTATTTGGTGCTCCGGCAAAACAACACTTAGTACTAACAACTCTTGTTGGCAAGCAGAGGTTTGCACACATCACAGAAAATCTTAATCTTTAGGTTTCTTGGCTGCTGCTTGGCCACTTCAATTCAATTCAATTCAGCTTTATTTATATAGCACCAAATCACAGCAACAGTTGCCTCAAGGTGCTTTATATGGTAATGTAAAGACCCCACAGTGCTACAAAGAAAACCCCCAACAACCCCAACAGCTGACCCCCTATGACCAAGGCCCATCTTCAGTGTTCTGGCTAAGGGAAGAAGGTTCTTGGCTGTGGTTTTACGATACACAAGTCCCGTTTATTATCCCCCACAGGACAACATGCAGTTGTCCTGTGTCCTTAACAGAAAAACAGTCCCAACGCATATTGTTTCCACCTCCATGCTTTACTGTGGAGGTGGTGTTTTGGGGATATAGTCAGCATTTCTGTTCCTCCAAACACGATGGGTCGAGTTGATGCCAGAGAGGTCTGTTTTGGCTTCATGTTTCCACAACACTTTCTCCCTTCTCTCAATCACTCACATGGTCCTGGGTGGTTTGACCCAGTGTTTTGTGTTTAGTATTATTATTTTATGTTCTAGTTTATTCTGATTTTGGTATCCCGTGTCCTCCTCCGGTGCTCTGTTCGTGTCCCTGAGTTTGTGTTTGTCAATTTCCTGTTTTACTTTGAAGGTCTGTCTCTCTTGTGTCTAATTAGGTTCAGCTGTGTCCTCTTTAGTCTGTCATTCCCTTGTTAGCTTGTGTGTATTTATAGTGTGTGTTTGCCTGTGTTCATTGTTGCTCCGTCTGTGTTACCTCGTGTATCTCTGCCCTTCATTCTCCGTGCTGTCTCTGCTTCGTGTCTTTTGCTGATGATATCGCAGCTCATTCCAGCCTCCTGCAGGTCTACGATCTTATCCCGACCTCCTTTGACAGCTCTTTGGTCTTACAGACGGTCGAGAGGTTGGAATGGCAGAAATTGACTGGACAGGTGCCTCATACACATATCAAACTGAGATCGGGAATATCTCTAAATGATTGCTTGTAATGTGTGTGCAACATGGACACACAGACCCGAGGGAGCCAGAATTCTGGCTGGAGGAACAAATCCTTATTTCACTCAATGACATGCAAATCAGTTCAGAATTTGCATACAAAGTCTTTTTTCTTGATGCTTGGCTGATATTCTGTCTCCATTCAAATGAAACTACAATAAAAAATTACTGTGTTCATTTCTTTTGTAGGAGATCAAACTGGAGGAGATCAGCAGTGGAACTATAGATGCAGGATTCACAGACGTCAGCTGTGAGCTCGTGTAGCTTATGAGTCAAACAAAAATACAGCAAAAACAAAGAAATAGCAATCAGCTATTTATTTTAATAAAAAACAGTTCTTGAAATATCAGTATAGAAAATTAAAAGTTCATCTTGTAGTTGGTATGCTCTACATTGTGCTGCAGTCCATTTACATTTTACAGGTTTTGGCAGCTGACTGTGTGGTAGAACCGACTCGTACAACTGTCATTAATTCAATGAAAACGATACAATCCCATCAAGGGAATTTCAAACCTCCTGACAGACTGGAGAGGAGGGGTCCCACAAACATTCATGTTTACACAATGAGGAAACAACGGCAACATTTGACAAGTGACACAGTCTTTTTTCTTTTATTGTTGGATTTCAGCATGGTAAGGTCAATCGGAAGATACAAAAACCGTTTTTTTGTGACAGAAGGCCGATGCTCAGCTGTTTATCTAAATGTTGAATGACTTCTGTTCTTCTCATTGGTTAAACCACCTAATCAAAGCTAAGACATGATGCCAGCGTAAACCCAGCCACGAACACTGTTTAAATCAGTTACAACGTCTGTGGATACCAAAACATATTTAATTAGGAAGCAAAGTATAAAACACACGCGCACACACACTACTCGAGTTTCAGTGGTACAGTGCAGTGAAATCCATCTGTTTAATGTCTCCGGGGGGGAAGCCGTTTGCACGCGGTCCATCACTTTTCCCCTCAGCAGACGCTGAATGCTGGGATTGAGCTGTGGGGATGAGGCTGTTTGTTGAGAGAGGTGTGTGTGGTTGCACGCCTCACACAGCCTGGAAGCGGTGTATGTGTGTGTGGTGTAAGGACACAGGGAGGTCTTGGGAGGGTCTACCTGGATGACATCACAGCCTCAGTGGAAGTTTCCCTCGTGTCTGTGCCGAGGACTTCGGTTCTCTGAGGCTTACACTGAAACAGCAGAGTTCCTGTCTCATAATACTACTGAGAAATCAATGTTGAGTCCAGACATGGAAGCAACGGAGGCAAGCGTGCTGTTGTGTGCCACATGTGAGCCGTTAACCCAGCCAGAGCCAACAGCAGCTGGAGAGCACGCCGGCCTCTGGACGCTCAGTCGGACAGAGAGGGCGAGCGCAGCGACCTGCCGCTGGCCGGGCTGTTGCTGTAGGTGTGCGAGTTGTCCCGGTCTCTGTCCTTCTCCTTGTCCTTGCTTTCATGTTTGTGCTTGTGCTTGTGTTTGTGCTTATGCTTCTTCTTCTTCTTCTTATGCTCATGGTGATGGTGGTGGTGATGGTGGCCGTGGTCGCCTCCATGCTTAGAGGATGAGGAGGTGGTCTCTTTGGGGAAAGATGGCACGGGTGTGGCAGGCATGGACAGCAGAGCCTGTTCAACAGATGATGGCTCTTTACCTGAAATGAGAAAGACGTGTCAGATTTAAAGCTGGGGTGTGTTAAAGGCCCTCCTGGATAATCTGTTTATTGCCACGTTCTGGATACCTTGGAAGCTGGTTACCTTTCTTTTGTCAGGTAGAGCCACTCATGCATCACTAGCAATACAGCAAAATGCACCTTTCTTTTAAAAACAGTGTAGTCAGTGCTGTGTGCATAGCCCCAAATACACAACAGTGCTTTGACAGTTTTCCTACTGTTTATGCTCACTGCCGCCATCTTTGATAACTCGAGGTTGCAGTGGCTGCTTCAACTCTCTGAGTTGGAAATCCGAGTTGAGGGGGCGTTCCAGTTTAAAATTCTGACTGGGAACCTGGAAATTCTGACTTCATTTGTTACTCACTCTTTATTTGAGCAAGTTTCCTTCCTACAGAAATCCAAAAAGGTCAGGTTTCTGCTCCTGAGAGCCTCAAAGCCTATCCTCTCACACAGCGTCAGCAGTGAGCAGCACTACTGACTTTAGCTTGACGGAGTTCAATCATCACTAACATCAAAAATGGCCGACTCCAACACACACTACAGGAATAACAAACATGCACTGATGCAGCATAACACAGGATTTTGCTACTGATGTTAGCGTGCAAACGAGCTAAGGTTAGACAAGCTAGCTACTACAACAGATAGCAGGGAATTTGTGTGCGTTAGCTTAGATTTGGCTTTGTCAGCTAATCTAACAAACTAACCATTCCCAAACTCATCTAGCGACACTTTATGCTGGTTGCTAACATTATCACTAGAGTCCTTACCTGAGTGGTAATGCTAAGTGACTAGTTTGCCAAATGACCCCACCAGCTAATGTGACCCACCCGAGTTTAAAATGGTCCCTGGCTGGACTTCACCCAAACCAGTGTCCTAAGCTCCCCTTTAGGTTTAGATTAAGGTTCTTCAGCCCATCAGTGGATGTGTTTAATAATGCCCCAAATGTCCTGTTGAGGTGGCTCTTCTAGGTTCTGCCATGTGTTTATGGAGCGGCTCTTTGGTTCCTCCAGTGTAGAGGCCCGAGCACTCTTTAAATGAATGTTGCTTAGCTTGCGTTTGGGAGTTTTGTCCTTGGGATGAACAGTGAAGGCTTTTACTGCTTGGGTTTTGATTTTGACCCAGGTATCATCCATGTAGCTGTACCGGTGGTTAGGTACTGTCCCTTTGAAAGAGCCCAGAGCTTTAGTTTCCACTTCCTCCATGTGAAGCTTGGCTACAATGGGTGATACTGGAGATCCCATGGCACATGGCTGTTTTTGTCTGTAAAAACCCTCGTATTTGAAATATGTGGTGGTAAGGCAGACGTGATCGGGGGTTAAGCTGGTTCCGTTTTGTAAGGAGCTGTCTTGTGGTAACAATAATAATAATAATAATAATAATAATAATAATAATAATAATAATAATGATACTAATAATAATGATAACTTTTTTAATTAAGCGCTTTCAAACAAAGTGCTGTACAACAATCCTTTTCTGACAGTCTCCACAGTTGTAGGTATACAAGTGAAAAGTGGGACCACATCAAATGGCATCATGGTTTCATCTGGATTCAGCGTAACTTGTTGGAGAAGTTAGTGGAGTGTTTGATGTGATGGGGTGTGTTCCCCACAAGTGAAGCTAGGAAGGTGTTTGGAAATTTGTAGGTGGCTGAGTTTATACTGCTAACAATGGCTCGGAGTGGAACTCCACAAAATACCTGCTACTCTTCACCATTTGGTTTTAGAAATGACGAAGCCTCGTGAAACGTCTTCAAGACATTTAAGGAAGTCCAGTCACTGTCTTTCTAAGCGCCTTAGGCTCATCTTCACTTTGTGTTTATAAACCACTGCATTTAATCATTAGTTATTATTAATCGCCCTCACCCCCGACCAGCTGAGGGAGGTGGGTGCCCCTCCCTGAGGCTGGTTTTGCTGGTTTCTTCCTGTTAAAGGGGAGTTTTTCCTTCCCACTGTTGCCAAGTGCTTGCTCATAGGGACCATCTGATTGTTGTGTTGTGTTACCTTACAATCTAAAGCACATTGAGATGACTGTTGTTGTGATTTGATGCCATATAAATAAAATTGCACTGAACTGAATAAGAAGAGTTTTCAGGACGTGAATGTAATGTGTGTGTGTGTGTGTGTGTGTGTGTGTGTGTGTGTGTTTACCAGGTGTAGAAGGTCTCTCCAACAGATTGAGGTGATGGTGAATGAAGGCCTGACTGTCATGAACAGTTTCCATATCAATATCTTCATCTTCCATAGTGTTGAACTACAACAGAGCAGAACTTGATTAGAAATAGTGAATCATTCAGTTTCAATGAAAGCAGTTTTTGTGGATCATAATGTTTTTGTGAGCCACTATAAAGAGGAGCGGTTCCTTAACATGTCACTCCAGATTTCAATAGAACAGCCCATCGAATATAAACTGCCCAACAGTAATTGGTTTAACAGACTTGACATGTTAGAAAGTTTTACTGTGAACAGATACATCGTTAAGCTGTTTTGTTTTTCAGATTTGGTGGACAGCTTAATGGAGGTATAAAGCATCAGCAGTTGTCCAGCTGGATCTGAAGTTACTACGGCTACAGTAGCAATGGCTTCTCTTTAAATGTCCTGCATTACCACTATCACCTGCCAACACTATCAAGAGACGCAGCGTTGGTGTTTGGTGCAGATTATACTGTTCTTTTCTGTTTAACGTTTTGAAAATGTGGGTGGCTGATGAATTTTTCTTTAGTGTGACATTAGCATCTTACTCTGATCTTGTAGCGTGCTCCCCTTCCATCATCATCCTGCTGCTGCAGTATCTGTCCTGGCTCTGGAGGAGATCCCAGTGGGGTGTCAGCCTTCCTCTTCAGGCCCTGAGGGGGCTGGCCTACGCCACACACACCCAGTGAAACAGGATCTGGCTCGTCGTCCACCTGACAGACACAAAGGAAGAAATCAGAATGAGCAGCAGCTCCAACTCTGATAGCAGGACAGTGCAATGACGTAGCTACAGAAATAGAATACACACTTTATTAGAGAACTGGTATAACTGCTATAAACATTAAGGCTAAAAACAGCTCACCAAGTTTCACAAATAGCAAATCCAGCTACACAAACCCTCTAAACTTGGTTGAAAATTAGCAGTTATGATTAGATTGAATCATCTCTAGGCCTCTGCCTGTGTATGCATACCTATGAGCAACAAACATGGACATGAGTAGCTCACATTACTGTGAGAGTCCACATGTTTTTCAACACTGCCACTGTCCATCCAACAGTACATGACTACAACAAGTACAGCTGTGAGTGGGAGCTAAGCAGTCCTACAGTGCTACCACGTCAGGGCTTTAACACTAATGGCTTTGGCTGATGCTAGCTTGCACACAGAGTTTGAGTATTTGAAAGGTGCCTCCAGTTCACGTAAGCCCTGCAGAGGTGATTTTAGAGTGTGAGCCTTTTATTTAAAAGGATTAACACTGTCTTATAATGTCTGCATGTGTTTCGCCATACTCGCTTTTCCAACGGTCATTTTAAGGTGTGGGGTCAATGTGTTGGTAGAAAAACTGGGGTTAAGGCAGCAAGAGGACCGAGTCCTAAAAGGTCGGGGAGGTTCTTCATTTTAAGCAGAAACATGAAACACTTTACTTGATTTCAATCATATCTTTGAGAACTTGCAGACTTCTGAGTGTGCGCTGTAGTTAACGTGTGTAATGGAGTGGTTTAATCAACCGTCGCAGAGATTTTGATCATGAACAAACAAGCAGAACGCTGTTCTGTTTGGTGATTCTGGCTGACGCAGTGACGATGGGGTACAGCCAAATACTGCTGGCAGCATTATCCTGTAGTAGCCATAATTACACAGGGTCCAACCAAAAATAATATCACTTTTATGAGCTTCTACATGCACACAGTGTGAACGTTTCAGTGTGGCGTTTCAAGGAAAAGAAACGACCACCAAGCAGTTGGTTGCTGACATCACCACTGGAGTTAAAAACGAGTGAAACCCAACACGATAACTCATCACACCGTCATACGTAAGCTGGAGACACCACCAACATTTACTCCACTCCAAGTTCATCTTAAGTTCTCCAGGTTGTTCTCTGTGGTATAAACTCCTCATCGTCTGTTGGGAGCCATGCTTCAGAATATTCGAGAAAGGTCATTGAATTCTGTTCAGTCACTCTCATCCTTAAGAAACCAGTCTGCGATGATCCGAGGTTTGTCACTCTGTGTGTTATCCTGCTGGAAACAGCTATCAGAAGATGGTACATAAAGACGGTGTGGGCATAAAGGATTTGGACATGGTCAGCAACAATACTCGGGTACGTTTGGGTGTTTAAACGATGCTTAGCTGGTACTAAGGGAGAAGAAAGAGCCTGTACCGTGGTTATAAAGCAGGATGGATCCATGTTTTCTGACCTACAATCTAAATGTCAAAGCAGAAACTGAGACTCAAAACCAAGCAACATTTTTCCAGTTCATCGGGGATCTGTTGCAGAGGATTACAGTCAGTGATCAAACTGTGTGAGAGCTGAGCAACAGCTGCTTGGTTTAGGAGTCTGACAGAAGTCTGTGCAGTCAGACACGAGGAAGTAGGAAGTTATTTATCGCCGTCTTTTATCGACCAGAACAGAGTGATCGGTTTCATCTCACTGTGGTAATGAGATGATTATAGACTGCAGTTACTATGCTTGATAGAAATACGTCAGTTGATGGATGCACTTCACAGCCTCCTGCCAACATGGAATAATAAAGATAAACTCTGAATAAGCAGAAATAAGGCCTTCAAATATGATTTGGAAAACACTGTATATGGACCAATAAACTACTTTTCCTTTGATCCCTGAAAGTGGGAAACAAGAACCCCGAGTCCTCCTGCATGCTCACTGAGTGGGATGTGGAGACGCCCTGGTGGCTCCAGCCTTCATGGCATGCTGAGGATTTCAGTTAAAAACACAATCCAGTCTCCTATTGTCCAGTTTTGGTAAACTAAATTTTGCTGTTCTTAGCAGCCAGTGTGGTCCTTTGCTGCTATCGCCCATCTGCTTCAAGATGTGACATGTTCTGTGTTCACAGACGACCAATCAGATATCTGCATTAACAAGCAGCTGAAGTGATGTACATAATAAAGTGGCCAGTGAGGATCCAGCTTGCGAGGTGAAATACTTAAAGGTTTTTACTTCCTTCTTGGTAGCTGTGTAGCAGCTAGAATCCTAGGTTTGACTCCAGTGGCCGGCCGAGGCCTTCCTGTGTGGAGTTTGCGTGTTCTTCCTGTTCCTGCGTGGGTTCTCACCAGACACTCCAGCTTCCACCCACAGTCCAAAGACATGGACGCTAGGTTAACTGGTGACTTGACTGTGGTTGTCTGTCTCTCGTTCTCTGTTAGGCCTATGATAGGCTAGCAACCTGTCCAGAGTCTGCATCGCCTTTCGTACCATGACAGCTGGGATGGATGGAGTTTTGCTTTTCAAAACAACAAAATTGGCTATCGTGGCAATGAAACGACTCCCCAACACTTACTGTTGCATAGCTCATGCCCACACCATGGATGCCTATGCTGGCAGGCGTGTCCATAACAGCACCAACTCCCAGCTCAGGTTTGATGGTAGGATTAAGTACTGCTTTCTTCTCCTTCAGGTTGAGTACCAGGCCCAGTTCTGGCAGTGGAAGGCAGGAGGGCCGAGTCAGACCAAACAACATGTAGTAGAGATTGACAGCATCGCAGCGCAGCCGCCAATCATGGGACGCACCTGAGAAAGAAGAGAACAAAGCGAACGTGCATATATTACATCATCTCCCGAGCCTGCTGTAGTACTCTCTAAGACTGCAGTTTTGAGTGCAGTCGTTCGGAAATCTACAAGCATGTTAGGCTTTTTTCAACAAGTACATGTCTGCATTTAATCCTAAGCTGCATACTGCTCAACCACACGTTTTATTTGACATCCCCACAGAGACAATCCTAACACTACTAAATACAGATAATAGGCTCTCAGTGACAGGAAGGCTGAATGTCTCATTATGTGAGTCATTTGAGTAGTTTGGATTTGGCATGAATTAAACTCCAAATCTTGCTGAAGCCAGCGATCCAAAGGCCAGGAGCTGGCCTGTGGTTTTAAAAGATGATTGAAAAAAACATGACTACCAGCAGCAGAAAGTCCTCTTACTTTGTGTTCCTACAGCACTGACCTTCAGTCAGTGAAACACCATCCTGTGTGAGTGTGCTAGTTTAACACACGGGGGGCTACGGAGAAAAAGGATTATAAAATGACCAACACACTTTCAGAACATGATATTTAAGGTTAGCACAGGCCGGGCAGCTCAGGTTTAAACTGGCAGCACTGTGTGGCAGCTGCTCACACCAACCTGACCAATAAACAGACATTGTCAGGAAACAACGATCATTAATATTTATGTCCATGCCTCAAACTTGTAAATCAATAAATTTAATAACATGTTGGAATAAAAGCCCAGAAGAACATGAAACTGTGAACATATACTTGTAATTGGGTTTTGACATGGTGTGTATTTTGTTTGGCAGACTAAACCTTCGGCTGAAAGACAGGACCCCCTGGAAGAGAAAGAAATAATGAAAACTGAGGACACAAAAGAAGGCAGAGCTTTGGGTTTATATAGAGGCACTGCACCAAGATGTAGACCATAACTCAGTTCAAATGACCCGCTGACAATGAACAAAGGACCTACAGAGATCACATCCATGAAAACCTTTTAACTCTCACAGTTGCCAATATTGTTTGGTTTAAGTTTGTACAGTTAGCTTCATCTGAAGACATCAAAAGATGGCAGCTAGCACTAAAACACAGTAAAACAATTTAATTCAATTTTATTTACACAGCACCAAATCACAACAACAGTCGCCTCAAGGCGCTTTATATTGTAAGGTAGACCCCACAATAATACATACAGAGAAAAACCCAACAATCATATGACCCCCTATGAAGAAGCACTTTGGCCACAGTGGGAAGGAAAAACTCCCTTTTAACAGGAAGAAACCTCCAGCAGAACCAGGCTCAGGGAGGGGCGGGGCCATCTGCTGCAACCGGCAGCTAACAATACCCAACTACACAGCCAAAGTCAGATTGACAGCTAACTACACAAAGTCTAATGCAATCCAATGGAAGCAGGAAGTAAGATGGTAATGAGCAGCCATGTGCTAATGATCATTATGCTTGGAAGGGTTGCCACGAGAAAACCTCTTCTCTCTAAAGACAACATGGTGGCACAGATCAAGTTTGCAAAGATGATTCTGGACAAACCACGAGACTTCTGATCATCATGCACAGCAGCATGTTTGGAAAAAACTAAACACTGGGTATCAACCTCCACGGGACCCAGGCACCCCGAACCTGATGATTGCCATCACTGTCTGTACCTTCCTCTCTGTATTACATTTGTGTCATCACACTGGAAAATCCTACATTTTCTTTACTTAACTTCCCCTTACACTGAATATACTGAATATTTGTTTTAAATTAATTATTCATTAAAAAACAGAAAGATTTAGGATGTCCATGTGGCTGTATCATTCAGGGTGTAAGATCTGCAGACACCTGTATGGAGCTAAAGATGTGCAGAAGGAATTAAACCAAGGGTCAGGGTCATAATGGAGCAGAGAATATGCATCTGCAGTTTAATGTCACTTCACTTTAGTGCTAATTCATGCAAACTGGCAAAAGCTGAAGTATTCTTCTTTGATGTTTCTCACTTTCTGGAAACCAGCTGACTGAGAGACTCGAGTGTTGCATTACCAGTTTAAAAACACAATGATTTGAGACAGAACCGAGTCTTTTGCTGTGATTCTTTTCCAGTTCATTGGGGATCTGTTGCAGAGGATTACAGTCAGTGATCAAACTGTGTGAGAGCTGAGCAACAGCTGCTTGGTTTAGGAGTCTGACAGAAGTCTGTCCAGTCAGACATGTGGAAGTGGGAAGTTATTTATCGCCGTCTTTGAAGAACGAAAGTGATCGGCTTCATGTCGTTGTGGTAATGAGATGATTATAGACTGCAGTTATTATGCTTGATAGAAATATGTCGGTTGATGGATGCACTTCACAGCCTCCTGCCAACATGGAATAATAAAGATAAACTCTGAATAAGCAGAAATAAGGCCTTCAAATATGATTTGGAAAACACTGTATATGGACCAATAAACTACTTTTCCTTTGATCCCTGAAAGTGGGAAACAAGAACCCCGAGTCCTCCTGCATGCTCACTGAGTGGGATGTGGAGACGCCCTGGTGGCTCCAGCCTTCATGGCATGCTGAGGATTTCGATAACAACACAATATAGTGTCTGGCTTTGAAACCATTCAGGCTACGTCCACACTAATCCGTTTTCAAACGAAAACGCATTGTTTTCTCTCCGTTTTGGCCTCCCGTCCACACTGAGACGGCGTTTTCCTCAAGGAAAAACGCAGCGTTTTGGAACCGCTCTCGAAAACACATACATTTCAAAACAGAGCTGTCCCGTCGCAGTGTGGACGCTCAAAAACACAGACTTTCTAAAACGATGACGCATTTCAGTCATGTGATGCATGTGACCACTTAAACAAAGATAGCGGAGGGCATTATACAGCAGTTGTTTTGTTTGCTCTCAATTTTGACAGCCCTAAAACGATTAATATCAGTTTGTACGTGCTCCAGACAGCTTTTCTTCAAATTCTTTAAATCTCGCTTGCTTTTGCGCATGCGCAGGACTGGAACATAAGTGTTGTGGGCCGTTTCAATGTGGACGCACAACTCTGTGAATACGACTGAAAACGCTAGTGTGGACGCGGAGCGCTTTCAGACCAAAACGCCGTTTTCAAATCTATCCGGGCTCGTGTGGACGTAGCCTCAGAGAGTACTGCTAGGCTGTGAAAAGTCTCCTCAAATATAGCCACCAAAAGAGGAGTGGTAAAATAAAGTCTGGTGCTTTCTAAATTTTTCAGTCCAAATAAAATAATTTCTTTCAGTTTAAACTTACAAGCCTCTGCCGGCCATGGCTCCGTGTACAGAGAGGGAACTTTTTTAGCTCAAGTGACTTTCCTGGAATTGTGTCCCAGATAAATTAAAGAAAGCGTACAGTGAAGAAAACATGTTCTTGGTTCTGGAACATACAGTGTATATTAGCTGTGGGTGCAGTTCTTGCAAGAACAACTGAGTGAGCATTAGCTGACCTCACCATCAGTGTAATTTGCCCTGCCTGTGGTTCATGGGTAGAATCCACATCATGAGAGAAGGAAAAGCTACGTTGTAATTTGTTCCCGAGGAACAAAAGCCGTACGGCAGCAGACCAAAACTTAAAGCTCATTAATCAGACACACTGCTGTGAACCTGAGGAGACAGCTGTGCAGCCAGGGAGTGAGAAATGAGTGACGGCAGTGTGAGGCTGTCACGAGACAGAATCAGGTCCTGTGTTCAGTCTCGAAGCTGTGTGCCTACTCCAACAGCTATTGTGCCTTTCATTTTTTCTGTTATACATATACCGTCCAGTAAAATAGGTTCACATTAAACATGGCCATGTGTTCAAATAATGACTCATGCTTATGTGCAAATGCTCCTTGTTAGTCCGTTTGTTTCATACCATTTTTTCTACAGCTGTATCTTTATGATGTCACTGAGAGTGGCTATTTATTTCTCAGTCATGTTGAAAATAAGGTTATGAACATAAAACTCTTCTCTGGTTCCTCTCTTTATAAAGGAGGCTCTTAACTCATTCTCTCCAGTTAGACTAAATGAAACTCTCATCATGCTGGTTAGAGACCTGACCCCTGTTTTAAAGCTCTGCAATGATTTTTAATGGCATCTGTTGTAGGTAATTGCTTTGTACCCATGGCTTGACTTCAGTGCTGCATTTGATGTCACTGACCATAGGCTCAAAGCTTTGGCTGGTATCTCTGACTCGGCACTTCACTGGTTTTCCTCCTGTTTATCTGGAAGTACGTCCTCTGTTGGAGGAAGCAATGTCTCCTCTTACACATGGAGTTCCACATGGCGTAATCCTGGTTCTATTATTATTTTCCCTTTACATGCTTCCTTTAGCCGGTTTCATTCTTTTTGGGGGCATTTCTTATTATTTCTATGCTGATGACATTCAGCTGTATGTGCCTTTTAAATCTCACCAGCTGGATAGGCTCTGAACTTTGACTTGTATATAAAATCTATACCAGGTTTCCGTTTCTTTAATTTGAGGAATATTTCTAAATTGTGAGCTATATTCTCGTCCTCTGAGTTAGATAAAATTGTTCATCCATTTGTGTCATTGCACCTAGATTGTTGCAACGTGCAGATTTTACTTCGGATGCTTTACACGTCTTTATCCAGGCAGCAGAGAAAGTCTGTACAACCACAGTTTCAAGGTGACCACTGTGTGTGTTACAATTCAGTGTATGAAAAAGTGTGTAGTATTGTGAATCTCCATGTTGGACAATGATGGACGGAGAAGTGTTTTAGCTTAAACACTGCACTCAAGAACAAAAAGCTAAATTTTAAAGTTAAAACACGAGACTGCATTTGGATTCAATAAAAAGCTATGAACCAAAACCCTAAAGTTTGGGCGCACAGCAGAGGCCTGCACAGCAGGGGGCCATTAGGAATGTTTGTCTCGTGTGTGTTTCTTACCAGAGTTCATGAACTTCCACAGCTGGTCGACCAGAGCTTCATTACACAGAGCCGAGTCTGTTGTCTTGGTGAATGGTGGATTCTTACAGAGCAGACCCAGGATCTTATGTCTGTAGGTCAAGAACAGAAATACAGATTTAATAATTATACATATCAGTTACTCGTGCTCATTCCTAAAATTCCTGAAACTTGCCTGCTGTAGGTTACGTTCAGGTGTACACTACGCTGAATGGGACACATAAAACAAATGTAGAGGAAGAACTTAAGACTGCATTCCCAGAGGGATGATGGCCATGAAATCAAAAGATTCTGTTTTTAAAAAACATAATTATTAATGGCAAAGTTTCAGCTGGATCAACCCACTAGTTAAGGAAGACATATAATACATACAGGCATATATGCATACATATGCTACACTCATTATAATAACACATACTATAGCTCTAAACAAACCAAAAAGTCTCTTTCTCACTTGTGTTAATTTACAGCTTTGCTCTAAACAAAAACTTTGCAGTCACTCTGTTCCCTCTGGAAGCAGAGAAGATTCTGACTGGCTTTTAACGCTGGGAGCTTGTGTTGTTGTCCGGGGGCTAAAGGAACTACAACATCAGATTTTTACAGCTTCTTTTTTATAGAAAACAGTTGATAAAAGTCTCAAAAACAGCAGAAAAAGCATTTTTATGATATGAGACCTTTAAGTAGAAGGAATTCTAAAGGCCTGACTTTCAGACTTTCCCTTTTATTATCACGTCAGGCAAAGCAGCTCCTTCACTATCTGGACTGACTCAAGGGAATCTCTCATCATATAAACAAATGCAGTCATAATGACAACAAAGTCAGTAGCACACTCAAAGATTTGTATTGGATTAAATGCATGAAGTGAATTTGTTTCAAACATTTTAATGTGACGGTGTGAGAAAAATGAGGTGAGTGTTGTCTGACCTGACATAGTGAACTGGGTCATTCTGAACCATGCTGAGCAGCCACTGCAGCTCCCCTGAACTCCGCTCCACTGCAGGACAAACATTTAAAATTACACATGAATCATATCTGTGCTGAAGGTGTGTCAACAACAATAAAAATCTGCAGCAATGCAACATTCAGTCAAATTTGCATTACTCAACAGTGTGGCCTTTACCATGCCTCTGCATTACGTTCTTGTCCTTTGGTGCAATAAAAATAAAGGTCCATATTTGCACTCCTCGAAAGTTGTAGATCTTACTTGACTGAGAAGTCTTAAATGATTTTGTTTTTCACTATGAGCAATGGCCCAGGGTGTTATAAAGAGGAACAGTCAATTCTTTTTTTATTCATATACAACCAATTCACAAAAACACTCAAGGCACCTTAAAAGGTGAAAATCCTACAATATTAGAGAGAAAACCTTAAACTAGCAGATGATCCACTATGAACAAATACGTCTGAGAGAACCAGGCTGATCTGGACCAATCAGCTGTGTTATTGTTCTGTTCCTATAAATGTGACGTTGATCAGGATGTAAAGAAACCCTGGTCACTTTATAGACCTAAGCATTCTTACAGCTTTAGTAGAAATGCTGACAGTGGACCGCAAGTATCATACTGGTGCTGCCAAATGATTGGTTGCCCCCCAGCAAACGTGTATTATTCCTCCTACCTCTAGTGTAGTCCACCAGAGCTTCCAGTGCAGCGATGCGAACGTCGACAAAGTGTCCGTACTGAGCGTAGGACTTAAAAAGTGACGGGTCACTTGGTATGTGGCCGTTCTTCTGAAGCTGACGGATCGCTCTCAGACAGCTAGAGACGAGGCAAAGTCAGAGAAAAGGAGTGTGATAAGTACACGATTGAAGGTGATGCAACATTAACAGAGAGGATACAAGCTTCTCTGCATCTAAGTAACGTCAAAATGCTCTTTTCTTTTTTACACTGAAGTTGGACTGCTTTGTGTCAGACACATGAGAACTATTCAGGCATGTAAAGATGAATAATAACACGCTTTTCTGACATCCCCGCATGGTCTTGTTCTTTTTGCAGAGGGCTAATGTCACCGAAGCAAAAACATTAAAAAGTATGTTCCACATTCAAGTTAAATGTTAAAATAAACATTTCAGTTTATGGGAAAAAGCTGTGTTTTGTATTTTTCACTAACAACTTTGTAGCACTGAAACACAAAGACACACTCAGCATGGTACCTGACAGTGATGGTGTTTCGGAAGCTTGGCAGCAACTTCTCCATATTTAGGAATCGTGTGATCTCCTCCAAGATGAGACGGACATCGGCGTTTAAATTGTCCACCGTGCGCACTTCATTGTTGATGCTGATGGCGGGAGTCAGGGAGTTGGTCAGGGCCTCGATCAGATCTGCTCGGTAGTAGTTATCGGAAAACTGAAGAGGAGTGAAAGGATGGGAAAAAGGAGAATGATAGAGGACGTTTATGGATGCTTTACAATGTGGATACAAGTTTACAAGTTTTTGGAGGGGTTTGTGAGAGTCGCGCGTGATTAAATCACAGCAGGGATGCACCAAAAACGTACTGTTCAAATTCAAATGTAGCTGCTAATCATGCTAATCATCTGTCTACAGTTTTGTTCTTTATCATGTTTTTTTCTAGGTGGATCTTTGACAAAAATACTGACCTCTTTATCTGTTCATATGTCGATAATAGTCAACAGTTCGTTATTACATTTGGCTCGTCATGAAAAACCCAAAAATGGTCATCTCACAGCAGACACAACAGATGTACCAGACTTAGCTAGCTCCTCATTTACATCTGTGGCTCCTCGTTAAGCACGCTCACTGAACCACTCAGCAGCTGAGAATGCAAACAAAGAGTAAACACATCACTATGATAGAATTTACCTTGTTTTTCCTGTTGTCATTATACTTGATCAGATCGAGTATAAAGTTGAGGACGTCTTTGGGACAGAGGTTCTGCACATCTCGGAGTAACGCCATGGCAACCGGCATCGTCTGGCATGAGAAACACAAAACAGGCGTCATGATAGCTTCATACTTGATGGGCTGTTCTACTGAAATCTGGAATGGCATGTTAGGAAACGGCTCCTCTTTATAGTGGCTCACAAAAAATTATATTTCTAATCAAGTTCTGCTGTTGTAGTTCAACACTATGGAAGATGAAGATATTGATATGGAAACTGTTCATGACAGTCAGGCCTTCATTCACCATCACCTCAATCACCTTCTACACCTGGTAAATACACACACACACACACACACACACACACACACACACAGAGACAGACAGACAGACAGACAGACAGACAGACACACACACACACACACACACAGTCAGACAGACAGACACACACACACACACACACACACACACAGTCAGACAGACAGACAGACACACACACACAGTCAGACAGACAGACACACACAGACAGACACACACACACACACACAGTCAGACAGACAGACAGACAGACACACACACACAGTCAGACAGACAGACACACACACACACACACACAGTCAGACAGACAGACAGACACACACACACACACAGTCAGACAGACAGACACACACAGACAGACACACACACACACACAGTCAGACAGACAGACACACACAGACAGACACACACACACACACACAGTCAGACAGACAGACAGACAGACACACACACAGTCAGACAGACAGACACACACACACACACACACAGTCAGACAGACAGACAGACACACACACACACACAGTCAGACAGACAGACACACACAGACAGACACACACACACACACAGTCAGACAGACAGACAGACAGACACACACACACACACACACACACAGTCAGACAGACAGACAGACAGACACACACACACACACACAGTCAGACAGACAGACAGACACACACACACACCATTATTTGCTTTGAACAAAAACATTCATTTGCTGCATTTGGTCACATGAACATGATAAGAACCCTTTCATTTGTTCTTTATTTGAGACAAATGTGTTTAACATTAAAACTAGGGGTGGGTTTTAATAATCGATTCATCGATTAAAATCGATTCTGGCTTGGATAACGTGAAATCGATTCATTAAAATCCTGAATCGATTTTTTAATATAAATTTATTTTGCCCGAAACGCCAGAATCTCAGGTTAAACCTCACAAAATTTCAACAACCACCAAACAGCCAAAACAGTAAATGAGAGCAGGTACACGGATTCTGCACAAAGACGTAAACACACAGCGCGGACCCGCGGATCAGAATCAGTGAGATGTCGCCTTTCTCACCCGACGGGTGCTGCAGCTTTAAGCGGCTGTGCGTGCTCCCGCGGACGGCAATCACTTTTTGGCACAACAACTGCACGGACACGGTCGGGGCTGAAAGCCGACAGCTCGCTGATTCTGATGTTTCGGCGGGTCCGCGCTTTGTGTTCACGCCCTTTTTGCGCTGATTCTAAAGCTGTTAGTTTGATCTTTCTCCAAACAATATTGACTGAACCAGCAGCAAAAGAAGATCCAAACTACGCTTCACATAAACATCGTCATGAATTCACTCTGACTTTTACTGTTTTGCTTCCACCACGATAAAAATCACACTTCATGCACAGCTCTCTCTCTCTCTCTCTCTCTCTGTCTGTACTTCCCGTCTAAAAATCTGTTTTCTGCATTATTCGCTTGCTTGTTACGCACCAGTCTACCGTTGTTTACAGCGCTGTCAGCCGCTGTTTTTTTTTCCTTTTACATACTTCCGAAAAGAAAACCTAATTTCTGCCGTTCAATACTGAACAAATTTAAACTTTTTAAAATTATGCAAAACGCTTAGTGTCTCTAATAAAACCGCTGTAACGTCAGAGGTAACGTTCATATGTTGATTAATGGTTTTCTTTCGTTTTTGACGTACTGCAAAATATTTTTATAA
This sequence comes from Oreochromis niloticus, assembly GCF_001858045.2. NCBI lineage: Eukaryota > Metazoa > Chordata > Actinopteri > Cichliformes > Cichlidae > Oreochromis > Oreochromis niloticus. The sequence continues at coordinate 1,974,359 of NC_031976.2, read as the reverse complement.
AATCCCAGGCCAGGAAAACCACCTTCATGTTTTTCTGTGTTTTATCTTCAGCTACTTTGACACAAAGGCATCTGCTGTGATGCTCACACCTTTGATAAAGTCTTGCATGTGTCAGCTTCTTTTTTATAGATACAAAAATATGTAAATGTACTGATCTGAATTATAATATTTCTGACTGTCAAAATTTCCCAGATTCAAATTTAATTTAATTGAATGGAATCGAATCGAATTAAATCGAATCGTGGATCGAATCGATTTGGGACCTTGTGAATCGGAAACGAATCGATTCTAGAAATCAGTGACGATACCCAGCCCTAATTAAAACTATAAAACTCATAAACTAAAAAGGATTTTATAATAATATTTATTCTTATAAAGAGCTTCACTCTGGTTTATCCAGGCAACAGTTTATCTATGAGTACGAGTGCCATTTCTAAAACACATGCCAGTGTTTTTACATATGCAGTCACATTTGGAGAATTTGTGCCACACACAGTGTATCTCGACATGGCGAACTGCTGCTCAGTCACCTGGCTGTGGTTGTTGCTTTTGCCATAGTCCATTGTTTATTGTTAGTACCCGCCACAATAATTTCTTTGTAGTTTTACTGATACACTTAACATATTTGAGTTAATTATACCTGCCCTGTGCATGTTTCATTTACAAAGCCTACAGGATAGAGAGCATATTTATGTTTTCATCTTCAGTGCAATACATTTATCTTCTTCTTCACAAAGTATCCAATTAAGTCATTACGACTGACCACATGACCACTGAAATCAAAAGAAGGCTGCTTCTTCCATCTGCAGTCATGCGTATTTGGTGGTATGGCTCTGATTTGGCACACTGGCTTACCCTTACTCATGTGTACATGGAAATCCAGAAAAGGCGTAAAATAGAAGCTGCGGTTGAGGTGGGTTGCAAAGCAGCTTACAGATGAAAGCGACTGTGAGAAGGCTAAAGTGGATTAAGTAGGATACCTACATTAGATTTGCCAGTTAGCTGACACTCTTTTACACACCTGACTGTGAATTCATAGTCTGCAAGTTACTAACGCTGTGCTTGAGACAACAAAGACTAATTGTTCAGAGCAGTTATTTAAAATCTCATGATGTGACAGCACTTATCGTAAGATAAAGCTTCAAGCTTTATAATCAGACCATTTAGCTCTGCTTCTTCGCTGTACCTTTTGGAGGAAGTAGCTCTGGAAGTTGATGAAGTTGTTGGTCTTGACGATATTGGGGCAGCTCTTGCAGCAGAACATTCTGGTGAACAGGGACTTCATAGCTGGTGGACCCTGCCATGTGCTCACCATGGCATTGGCTATCTGTAAGAATCACACCGTAACAAAACAAACCACAAGTTACTTTATTACACTTAAACGCCTGATTGTGGAAAACTGCATTCATCAGCTCCCCTCTGTCTGCTGTCGTCACAGTAAAACAACAAAGAGAAAAACGAAACATTTGAGATTCCAGCAGGGAATGAGGAATGTACGGCAAAGTATAATAGCTACAGGAGGAATTTGAGAAACACTCCAAGGCACACGAATGACAAGTGAAAAATGTTCTAGCTTGTATAACAATGCTTTGTCTGTCTGTTGCACTTCGTGTGGTGAGAGCTGAGCTACAAAGTAAACAGCAAATGTACACACGAACAGCACATGTGGTTTCCACAGGTATGAAGACCAGCGGCCCCAGCGGTCTATACGCTCCAACAGGATATTGGGGAATTTATGTTAATGTGGTAAAATGAGGGCAAGGGTCACTCATGCAGGATGTTGTCATTTGGTTAGCTGAATAAGGGGGAGGTGGGCTGTCGGCTGTGTGGATGCATTCATGGACTGTATCACTGTGTTTGAAGCGTGCTTCCCACATTTTCTACCAACAACACACAACTGATCCCGACCAATCGCAATGCAGCCAAGTCCATCAGAGGAATGTAAAGCCTGCCCCACTACAGTCTGTGGTCAGTGTGAGTGTGGATGCCTGAGTGTGCGTGAGCTTTGTGTATACCAAAAGCCATTATCACAGAGTCTGCTGGGGGCTCTGTGGCCAAACGAGCTAATGAAAGAAGTGAAGTGCTGCCATTTCATCCTCCACTCATGCTGTGAAAATATTGGTTCAGGTGGAACCTGAAGGATGGAAATCCAGTGGGGTGAAAGTTAGAACAGACCAAATCCAGAGAATAGAGAATTTCCTGGAGCCACAGAATTATTCAGTCAACTGAGCTGAAGTGCAGCAACATTTAAAGTGGTGGGTGGCCTCGCTAGCTTGGAAACGATGGGTTGTACTCCTGCTGCAGCTCTTTTGCAATCCGGTTGTTTAGTGATGACGCGACGAATCCTACTCCCGGGCCTAAAGTAGTCTGCGTTTAATATGGCTTTTGTGTTGTTAACACGTTTAATGCTTTGTATTTTCTTCTATTTAATCTCAAAAAGCTCCTAAAAACAGTCAGTGATCACCGTTGACCTCCCTCGGCTTTTATTACCGCTAATCATTTATTTAAGCTCAGTTTTTAAAACCTTACGATGTAACTACAGCACAGCCCATGCAGCAGTATATGAATAACTAACCTCGTATTGTGGATGGATTATCTCAGTTGTTCTCCTGGCTGAAGTTTAGTCCTTTTACAGCATCCTGCCATGCGATTACATTTGTTCCTGACCACTGAGAACACTCACGTTAACTTTTATCGAGTGGAAAAAAAGTTAGCTTGTTTATATTATGCTAACATAGCTGTGTCGCTAGCGGTCACGTAGCACATCATTATATACCAGCTAGCCAAACTTCAGTAACCCTACAAACGTCACTGCTGTTTAGTTTTCTGTCTTCATTTATGTTGGAAGTGATAGCAGAGCTGTACGTTTGAATTTGTTTCTAAACCCCCGCAGTCAGGACATGCTATATTGTATTTAGATGGAAGCTAGCGAGCTAACTTCCTGCTAACTTCTAACTCCGTTAAATGTCATAAATTCCGTTTTCATGGATGCCTGGATGTTAAACTCAATTGTTACACCTGGTAGAGCAGAACGCTGATCATTTTATTAAAGATGAAAGACTTTAGACAGTCTTTCAACTCTCAGTAATGCCACAGTGATCGTTTGATATATGGACCTGCAGCGGAGTTTAGGCCCAGACACGGCTAGTGACGTCAGACTGAACAACCGGATAGTTACAGGGCTCGCAAAATCGTCGGGCTAGCGATTTTTCCAGTCGGGCTACCAAAATCAGCCCTGCCCGTCGGGCTATCATAGGAAGGGAAAATATATGTCAATGCCTTTGCTTTCTTTCGAAAATGTAGCTGAGTAATTATGTCATTGGCATCGATGAGCCTCTGCCAATATGTGAGATATTGAAATTGCGTTTGAATTTGCGCTTGTTTTTTGCTTTCACTTTCACTTTGCGATCGTGCGAACGGTGTGTAGAGAGCGGCAGCACTGATTGGTGAGTGACGATTAATTGCGCACCAATTCCTCTGACATTGTCTTATCACTCATTAGCTTACTATTCAAACGTGACAAGTGAAATCTCCCACAGCAAGCTTAAACATGTGAGAGGTTGGTCTGTGAAGGTTCTCAGTCATCCAGGTCATCATAGCACTGAAAACATGCGGTTATCCTAACTGGGCGTTCATAAAGTCAGCAAAGAGGCACAGAAAAGAAGATCAGACACCAGCGAGGGAGGATAAGAAAGACAGACGCAACAACGTTGTCATCCCCTATGTAGCCGGTGTATCAGAGAAACTCAGGAGAGTTTTCTCCAAGCACGACATCCCAGTGTACTTCAGACCCAGCAACACACTCAGACACAAACTGGTTCACCCGAAAGACAAAACTCCAAAACACAGACTTAACAACGTGGTGTATGCTGTACAGTGCAGCGAGGAATGCCCAGACCTCTACATTGGAGAGACCAAACAGCCACTTCACAAGCGCATGGCACAGCATAGAAGAGCCACCTCCACAGGACAAGACTCAGCAGTCCATCTGCATCTTAAGGATAAAGGTCACTCTTTCGAGGATGCCAATGTTCACATATTGGACAGAGAGGACAGATGGTTTGAAAGAGGAGTGAAAGAGGCCATCTATGTCCACTGTGAGCGACCATCTTTGAACAGAGGTGGTGGTTTACGACACCAACTGTCTGCCATCTATAATCCAGTTTTGAGTTCCCTCCCCAGACGACTTAACGCCCACTCACATCCTGGGCCATCTGACCTCAGGAATTCACATGACAAGGTGGGGCCAGGTTTCACAATGGGCTCACCCGAAACCTTGGCTGATTAGGTCCCACACCCACTTTCACACCTTGGCGCATGTGATTAGAGGATCACCAGGGGGTCCTTTGTCCCTCTTTGGGGGGGGATACTCCCACTGGGTTTAAATCTGGGACTCTCGGCCATTTGACCTTAGATCTGAAGAAGCTTCTCGGATGAGAGGTGAAACGTCTTCAAGCAACTTAAAGAAGTCCAGACGCTTTTCTTTGCAAATTCCTTTGACCATGTGAGAGGTTGATTGCGCAGAGAATCGCTGACCGTTATGTAAGTACGTGTGTAAAAGCAGCAGGATTTACGCCGGTATTTTAGTTCTGCTGAGGCAAATAAGACAGGTCAGGGTGAAGAAGGGGCAGCCAAATAAAAGCCTACCACAAAACGGAAAACTTATTACAAATCAGACTACGAGGCAAAAAGAAGGCTCAGCTTTTTTGGTTTCATGGACAAAAGAATTTCTGTGGCTGGAATATGACGAGCTAAATAACATCATGTTCTGCCAGGTGTGTCGTGAGTTTCATTTCATTTGAGTCGACAAGCGCCTTTGTAACTGGGACCAGTAATTTTAAGAAAGACCCCATCAGAACCCATGAGAAGTGCAAGAAATGCATTATTGCTCAGTCTGCAATATCTTTCCCAGAACAAACAGCAATTGCAAAAAACATACTAAAAATAAACCAAGAACAAGAAGAAGTCCTGAAAAATCTTTCAAAAGCGTACTATGTTGCAAAGAGTGAACTACCATTGGCCAAATTTAGCAGTCTATGCAAACTTCAAAAAGCAAATGGCCTCGATCTTGGTTCCACTTACCTCTTACCCTTGACTTCAGTGGAAATTTCAGATTCAGGATCTGACACAGACTGATTCATGTTCTACACAGTTCTTACAAGTTCATAGAAATTTCTGTTCAATGAGAACCAAATATTTGAGTTGATGATTGTGATTTTTATACAGTTGTTGTGATTTGTATTTTAACAACTTTCTGATTAATTTTTGTTTCCGTTACAATATTATACTTTGATGTATAATATTGTAAAGGAAACAAAACATTAAAAAATTGCTCTCTTTTTTATTCGGGCTACTTAAATTTATTTTAGGCTACCAAAAACTGAAGAGTGCCTGCCCGAAGGGCTACCAGGGATTTTGAAATTTTGCGAGCCCTGAGTTACAATCAGTTACATTTTTTCTTAGTACTAATATACTAAGTGACCACTGACGTAAATGCAGAAGAACTAGAGGAAAGGCAAAAGAAAAGCAGAGTCACACTGTGAAGCTATAGGCCTAAACTGTTCGTTCCTATGTGGATCCTTCAATCAGTCCTCCCAAAACTTTATTCTTAAAACTTTCTCACCTGTTAACACATTTTCTTTCATACTACTCCCAGAACACCACCCTACAGTTTCTGTCTGCTGCTAACAATGAGCCATTTCAAATAGTGACACATGGAGCCAAACTCAGCATGACCACATCGCTTTGCCATATTAACAACATTACAGGCAATTTATGCTTGCCGTTGTTATTCTGGCTGATGCCGATGACCACCAAAAGTGATGTCATGACTGCTGGCACATAGTGTTGTGTACATTAGTGTTGCTTCAGTCTGTAGTTGTGTAACCTGGCTCATTCCTTGTGCTCGGTTTAGCAGGCCTCTCACTAAGTCTGCGGCAGTCTGTGACTATTTGTGTCCTGTCTCTTCTGTAGTGTGGTGAAGAGGTGACGTAGCTTTATTGTAACCTCTAACAGATTCAAGGAGGCTAAACTAGAGCCTGACTGATATGTAAGCCCATATTAGCCATTTGCTAATATCGGTTTTGGCATTTATGATGGCTGATAAATAATAAAGAGTCAGGAGAAACACCATTCAACCATGTTAGACCGTTGATGCTAGACGCTTTGTCCACAAGAGGGCGCTTTGACGCTCCCTGCTGACAGCTCTCTGCCGCAGCTTAAATGATGAATCCACAACTTGTTGTGAGATTAAAAAACCAACGCTGCACATCAGCAACTCTGTAACTGGAGTCATTAAGGTGGAAAGCCCTTCTGTTTGAAGTTACTTTGAAGTTTTAAACTCCAGGTGAAATCACAAACACACTAACAAGAAGGGTTAGAAAACGTGGCTGCGCTGGTTCCTCATGACCTGAGCTAAAGTGCTGCTATTCACCATCTGATTTTAGACGGTGTAAGAAGGGCGCACCTCTTTCCTCAGAGCCGCTGACAGGACCAAACAGCGCTAACTTAATCTCACTGGACCATGGAGCTCAGGTGGATGCTGACAGATGAGGGAAGACTAATTAACAGTCGGATGGATGTTTTGGAGTGACTTGCCATCGTCTCTATGGTTGTAGCTTACATATTGTGGAAGAAGCTGTACCACAGATCCTTTGGGTTGCCCTTCAAAACCTTTTCATTATGCTGGTATTGAATCACACACCAACACAGTGACACGTACCTTAGCCAAACAGAAGCACGCTTGCATGCGAACTTTGTAGAAACACTGTTCCTGCTCGAGGATGTCAGTCAGAGCCAGCCTGGAGGCAGGAGTTGGGAATTTTTCAAGTGCTGAGATGGCCTCCTCCTAACAGAGAGATCATTGTTCAACCAGGCTTTACACATAACAGTTTAAAAAAGAAAAAGATGAAAAAATTGCAGTAGTACGAACACTAACTTTAACTATGCTAATGTTGCAGTTTTTGTAGCTGCAGAACTAAGCAGAAAACATGGCAAAAGCACATAAAACCGACATTTAAATGAAAGATTGTCCAAACACTTCAAGTTCATAAAAGACACCTGCAACCCATATCCTGGTTGTGGCCTCAAAAAAAGAGCTACATTTCTCCAGAGGGACAGTTGTAATTTATGCCAGAGTTGGATTCACAGGCAAAGAAGTCAGGAACGAAACCATCAGTACAGACTATAGGACGTGTGACAGCAAGCAAGGATCAGAGGCCTCATTCTTTACCACAAAGCAACGTGCAAATGACTTTTTCTGCATAAATATGTCTTCAAGAAACAAAACCCAGAAAGGTTGAGCTCTGTTGCATGGAGAGAGAAGATTCATTACAGAGCAACATGGTTCTGGACGGTGCCTTGATGCTACAGGAACTAGGGACCATGTGACCATCACCATGGAGGAAAAATATCAGGCCTATCTGATTGTTGTTTTTCATTTCATCTGTCTGCAGAGGCAGCGCATGTGTGTGAGGAAGTGCACTCACAGTGAAAGCAGCGTGGCTGTAAATAACAGCAGAGCAGTAAAGACTCTCTCCGACACACTGACAAGGACACGAGTGCAAGCAAATGTTGTGACAAATAAACACTTTTTAAAAAAAAATTTGATGCATCTTGGTCCAAGTGACACTGTTTAATATGCTTAAGTTTTGTCTGACGGTACATATAAAGAATTATTCACAGTCTCTTCCTCAGACTGATGAATAAAGTCTAAATACTGAGACACTGGGCACTCGCTATCTGTTAGATACAGTAATAAAATAATGTTCCACTGCACTGGTGTCATAGTGGAAGTGGAAAAAGCTGCACATCTGCATCACTGTGCAGCAGAATGAAGACAAAGAACATTAGTGAGCTGTGATTTTAGCAAATAAAGGCATTCTTTATCAAAACGAAGAATTTTGGAAATGACAACTAATTTGAACTACGGCCTCATGTAACACACATCACAGGGGTCTGCTCTTTAAGGCCTGTGTGGAGCCCTGCATGCTTAGTGTTACCCCACCTGTGCAACCACGTCCCTCTCATAGCGCAGCTGATACTGCCACATGAAGTCAGCCTGCTCAAACTCCACCTTCCTCAGGATGGACATGTCCGGGTCGATTCGGATCCACAGGAGGGGAGAGTCAGCACTGCAGAGGAATGAACAGACACAGACACCATGCACCGTATATGTTAGACAGATGTATGCATTAACATGGCAAAACAATACTCTTAGTCACATAGCAGCGATGCATCACAGCAGTAATGTCTTACTCCATTGCAGATAAATCCATGTCAACTTCCTCTCCATTCATCAGAGGGATCTTCTTTTTCTTGTTTCTGCAAAAAGAAATTAAATCAGTGACCCGACACCAAACACTCCCAGCCTGACATGACAGACGCTCTCGCTGAGGACAGAAACAAAGAAACAGAACAAAGATTGGAAACATTCATATATATTAGGAGGAAACAGTGAAGCCACAACCTTCTTCTAAACAACATCAAATGTACAGCGCCTCTGAAAAGTATCCACACGCTTCACCTATTCCACATGTTGACCTGTTATTCCAAAATGGATTCAATTAATTCGACCTCAAAATTCTACACACAGTAATGACTAAGTGAATAAAATTTGTTTAAATTCTTGCAAATTTATTAAAAATAAAACAACAAAAATTGAACACATATATAAGTATTTACAGCCTTTCCAGTGACACTCAGGTGCGTCCTGTTTCTACTGATCAAGAGCCACGTCTCTACAACCTGACTGGAGCCCAACTGTGGTAAATTCAGCTGAGCATGGTTTGGAAAGGCACACAGCACAAAGCAAGCCATGAAATCCTCAGAAGGTACAGAAACAAACAAGGCAGCATTGAATGTTCAAGTCCAATCAGACATGTGTGGCAGAGTGGCCAGACAGACGCCACTCCTTAGTAAAGTCTGCACCCGAAGGACTCTCAGACCATGAGAAGCAAAAATCTCTGGTCTGATGAAACAAAGATTAAATTCGTTAGCCTGAATGTTGAGCGAAACCATGCATTGCTCATCATTTGGCCATTACAATCCCTACAGTGAAGCATGGTGGTGGCAGCATCATGTTGTGCCGATGCTTCTTGGCAGCAGGAACTGGGAAACTAGTCAGGGTCGAGGTAAAGATGAATGCAGCGATGTACAGAGACATCATTAACCTGCTTCAGAGAGCTCTGGTCTTCAGACTGGGGTGAAAGTTCATCTTCTAACACAGGGGTGTCCAACTCCAGGCCTCGAGGGCCAGTGTCCTGCAGGTTTTAGATGTGTCCTTGATCCAACACAGCTGATTTAATTGGCTAAATGACCTCCTCAACATGTCTTGAAGAAGTTCTCCAGAGGCCTGGTAATGAACTAATCATTTGATTCAGGTGTGTTGACCCAGGGTGAGATCTAAAACCTGCAGGACACCGGCCCTCGAGGCCTGGAGTTGCCCACCCCTGTTCTATCAGGACAATTACCCTAAACAAGATCACAAAGGAGGGGCACCCAACCAGAGTCCAGACTTGAAATAGATTACACATTTCTCAAAAATTTGAAAATGGCTGTGCACCATCAAACCTGATGGAGGTTCTGCAAAGAAGAATAGGAGAAACATGTGCCAACCTTGTAGCATCAAGCACTGGTAATACTTTCTGGATGCACTGTAGCCCGTCTCTCAGTGTATGTAATGCATGATTTTCTGGTGCCATAACAGCATAATGTAACAGTGTCCATTGTAATACATAGGCCAAGCCCGGCAGAGGAGAGTGACACAGTGTCCGGTACCTTCTGCTCTTTGAGTGGCAGGGAATGTCGTGTTTGAGGCTGTTCTCTTCTATCTGCAGCATGTGGTTGAAGGAGCCGTCCAGCTCTTGTACAGTCACCTTGATAGGACCCTGCAAGGAAACATTCAAACAGAGCAAAGAACAGAGCAAAAAAAAAAAGTCATACAATTTAAGCCTGTTAGGTCCTGAGAGAGTGGTATGGCACAGGGCTGTAAGACTCACCACATATTTCTGAGTTCCAGATGATGTGTAGTCCTGACGGATCTCCAGCTCCAGCACGTTCCTCTTTCTGTTGAAGGCAAAACTGCCGAAGAATTTCACCACACCGCTCTGATCTCTGGATATGAAAGGTTAAGACTAAAACCCTCCAAACAGTCGGAGAAGTCAGACCCAGCGGATAAAGACTCATATCATATTTAATGCCAATATTTGAATGTCTTTAATGACTGTAATCAGTTTTACATGATGCTGCTATACGCGTTTCATATTTGGTTATTTTCTTTCTTATTTACCGTTTCCAACACTGTAACCTCCACCATCCCTGCATCTGTCTGCAAACACAGATCTGATTGTGTAAAGGATACACCCACTGTTTGATGAGGGGGCCTATGTCTTTGCCAGAGACGTTGGAGATGGATTTGAGGAAGGCATGAGTGGACAGAAGCATCTGGCTCCACATGTGACTCTGGTACTTCTGAGACGAGGCTGTACTGGCCAGACTCAGGAGCTTGTTGAAAACCTAAACAACAGAAAGTTAATGAGCTAAAAGAGAGAACATGTTTGAAAGTGAAGCCCAACTGAAAATACTGACACACACACACACACACACAAACGAGAAAGAACCCAGCTGTCTCTGACCTGCAACATGAACTCCATGCTGATCCTGTTTTCTATTAGCCTCATCACCAGGTGTGCCTTACACTGGAACATCTTGTAATACTCCCAAGACAGTGTGTGGGGGTGTTTAATGGAGAAGTGAAGGTGGGGAGTTGGACTAAAAAGAAAAGTTCAAAATCCAACAAATGATCTGGAATTTATACTCTGAGTATTATGACTAAACACAAAAACTGCTTACATTTCTTAGAATCTATTATCTTACTTGTCTTTCTCTTTCCCTCCACTGAAGGTGGGGTGCAACAAGACTCCTCCCATTTTCAGCTCATACTCCACAATCTTGTCCAGCTCCTGTGGGGAAAAACAAAACAGCTGAATGTGGGTTGGAAACGGTTAGGTTATGTTTTCTGTACCAGAAAGAGAGATGAGAGATTGATTATCACCACCAACATTATTGGATCTGAGCATGTTTGACGTTCCATCAGGTTAAACAATCAAACCAAAGTCTAAAAATGTAATCAAATGTTTAAAAAAATAAATAAATAACCCAAGAGCACAAATCCCCGTCAAGGAAACTCATTGTCAATTTAGTAACAAGTTGTTTACAGATATAGTAAGGCACATTTCTATAGTTTTGTATCTGTACAGCACCACAGTGAACATTAAATCCAACACTCAGTATGTGATTGAAGCTTTAACTGTACTAACTGATGAGGAATCAGCTTTTACAGCCTCCATCAACAGGTTTTCTGAAGGGGAAGATTTATGAAGCGCTCACCTGTTTGATCCAGTGCCGATACTCATTGACTCCAAAGGTCTTCTTCAGGTAGAGGCCGTAGATGTACCCTGAGATTCCTTTCAGCACCCACTCATCAGCCCTGCAGAACAGAGAACATCTCAGGCTGCTTCACTCTAAGCTCACAAATGACAAAACATCCCAACTTTCTTCCAACATTACTGTGAATGAATCATAGTGCAATTCCTGCATTTAGATACAGCAACAATATTAGTGATAATTCAATTCAGTTTTATTTATATAGCACCAAATCACAACTACAGTCGCCTCAAGGCGCTTTGTATTGTAAGATAAAGACCCCACAGTAATACAGAGAAAACCCCAACAATCATACGACCCCCTGTGAGCAAGTACTTGGCAAAAGTGAGAAGGAAAAACTCCCTTTTAACCAGGCTCAGAGAGGGGGGGCCATCTGCCGTGACCAACTGGGGGTGAGGGATCTTCTTCCATCCTTCCTCCCTCACTGATATGCGCTCTTTCATCATGCCCAAGCATAATAAATCATTTAAGACCACACTTGTTGCTTCTTCACATTGTAATAATAACTTTTACAATCAGGGTACTTCATGGATGGAACCTGGCACCACACACTGCTCTCATTAATTTATCAGCTTGGATTTATTAGCTTGTTAAAAAAGAAAGAGAGACACAATACGCTTATTCAGCCTTGGTGGTTTCTCTGCTTGACACTGAGCTAAGTCCAGTCTGGCACACGCAGCACAGATGATTTCATCACTGTATGTACTGGAGTCAACAGTACGTTGTGTGTTTTCTTAAGTATTACCCTGAGTATGACCCAACATAAAAAGAAAATAAGTATAAGTTTGAATTTCCTTCATTTCATCCTCGTAGCTGTAAGACACCTTTCTTCAAGAGGACTCCCAAAAACAGCACAACAGACAGTTTCATTCCTCAGAAAGTCTAAGAAGGATCTGTCCAAACTCATCAGCAGCGATACATCAGAAAAGGTCATGTTTTTCCAAAATATATAACCAGCTTAACCAATACGTTTCATGTGCCTTGTATGTCTGATGGGCTACTTAGCTTAGCCTGTTTTCAATTACAGCCCTCAGTTAACCCCCTGCTCTGATTAATTGCTAGCAGGCCGCCATGCTTTGTTACAATCAAAGAGATCTGACTTTTCGTGAGGTTTTTCCTTACACAACAGCAGCCAGCTAGCCCAACAACATAAGCAGATCAAGGCCCCACATCTGATGTGTGTTTAGAGGTCAGTGAGGAGAAGCAAACGTATGGACGGTGAATGGAAGATGGCCTGTAGGGTAAGGGAGGGACACACAGGGGTTCTTAGACCCAGCATGAGGTGCACCTGAGACTGTTAAGGCCCTTCTGACGGGCCTCTTAACATAATCAAGCCCCTCAGATTCCCTCAGTCTCTCACGGACACTGACCGCACTGGCAGAGCTGCCGAGCGACGCGGCGATCCATCATGCTGGAGGATACAGTTGTTCAGGCCAGGACTGGCCCAACTTCTGACTCTTGGTACTGACAGAGCAGCCTTGTTCTGTTGTAAATCTCTCATCAGCAGGCAGCCTTACGCGAAGAGGTCTGAGGACTAACTGTTACCACACGTTTCTAAAAGCCCAGAGAGCCGAGGGAAGCACTGCTGGGATCTGTTCATAGTGGTTTGTGTGTGAGAGCGCGTCCAAACAACACTGACGGTTCTTTTCCATTACACAACTCTCTGGCCTTTGAGCCTAATCGTAGCCTGTTGTAGCTGAACTTATCTATCTTCTCACCACCAAGTGCCTTTTCTTACAGCGTCCAAAAGCAAGTTCCACATATTCAGGATATCTTTTCATTACCTGGGTTTGCGTATTCTAGTATCACCAATCAGATCCAGTGAAGGTTTTCCACATCAATATTTTCCAAGTTAGCTTTTAGGAATCCAAAAATATGTCCGGATAAAAGAGGAGGTGTTTAAAGCCAATGACCAATCCTAACCATAAGGAAAACGTCAACAGCTAGTCTTGGTTTGTTGTTCGAGGATTATCTCGGTACAAAAACATTTACACAAATATACCACTGCTCGAATTTTAGACGTTCTCAATAACTATAGATCTTTTTACTGCTAGCCTACAGAGGTTCAGAGGTTTGACTGTTTTCTGGAGAACCCGTTGGTCAGCATATATGAATATTACACCTTCTAAATACAAGAACGCCACATTAAATGTTCCAAATCCTGCACAGGGCTCAGTTTTACAGGGAAAAAGCGGTTTAATATGATGGGAAACAGTGTGTCACAGTGTGATGTCACCTGAACATTTACGTGCACACATCTACGTTGTGTCTTTGTTGTGTTTTTTTCAAGTTCCTTTCAGAAGCACAAAACGTGCCCACATAGTGGACACTGCTTGCTGGACGACGGGAACAATAAGAGCATGTCACATTAAAACAGGCCGTAGTTGTGAGGAGGTTAGAAATCACTGGCACCCTAATTGACAGTCTTTTTCCTTTAGGAAAAAGACTGTCAATTAGGGCTGCACGATTTTGCATAAAATGAGAATCACGATTTTTTTGCTTAGAATTGAGATCACGATTCTCTCACGATTTTCTTTTCCAGTATAAATATTTGTTGCACTTATTAACTGCACATCAACTTTGTAACAGTTGAGACTGAACATAAAAACAATAAATGTCTCACATTTTGTCGTTGCCGCAAAATGTTGTGCTGCTTGTAATTCTGTCTCCACCGTTGCTCGACACTGCGTGTATAGAGCAGGTAGTGCAACAATAGAAAAATAGTTGCGGGACGGCACTGTGTAGCGTTTGTCTAGGGTGTTGATCATTTTCCTAAATCCCTCGTTTTGCACAGTGTTGATGGGAGCCATATCTTTAGCCAGGTGATAAGTGATAGCCTCCGTAATTTCTTTGTGCCTGCGGGAGTTTGATGGGTATGGGGAAGCGCTGTATAAGGTTCCCGTCATTGATGTTTGTGTGGTTGACCGGGACGGATTTTCTCCTGTCACTTTCTCGTCATCCCTGACGTGTTCTCCGTTGTTTTTTCCTGCCAATTTGAGCATCACACGGCACAGCTTCGGTATCACGTGGTATAAGGCTCCGCCCTTGTCATTTGTTGAGCAGGAAGAGGGAGCGCTTGTTTTCATGCAGATTACGTCCCGGATCAAAATGCGGTACAATCGTCGTCGTCTTTTTTTTTTTTTTAAATCGTTGTCATTTGGAAATGAGATCGCACATAAGTATGAATCGAGATCGGGATTTTCTAACGATTAATCGTGCAGCCCTACTGTCAATGGTGTTACACAAGCTTTGCATTTTATAGAAACATCTCACACTGCTGAAGGTTCTTATCTATATCAGATATTAGTGTGAGGGACGTTTTAGGAGACTAATTTTTTGGTCGACGACACGAGGGGAGAAAAATTTGACTGACTAGTCTAACACTAAAACACTCAATCATCAAGTAACATTTGAGGACTGATTAATTGATAATGTCAAAAATTGTCTAAACAAAGGTATTTGAAACCATTAATCATACTCTTCAGTAATGAATCGTACTTTAAAAGCTGTCTAAATCTGTGACACCTTCCACAAAGAAAAAAAAACACTTAAACTGATGCAAAACATGATATGAAAACATGTTACTACAAAAGAAGTCCACGTGTTAGTAAAATATAACAAATTAAGGTTCAAAAAAATGTATCAATTAAGAGTGAAAAGTGTGGTGCATTGTGACAGAGTCAACATTGTCTTACAAATCATGACAAGCCCAGACCTCCCTGTGCCCAGCCACCTCCTCCAGCTCATCTGAAGTTCTCCCAGGACAATCAGATCTTCCCACCGTGTCCTGGCTCTACCCTGTAACCTCCTCCCGGCAGCACATGCCCAGAACAACACAGGAGGAAACCACCTTAACTGGCTCCTTTCAATGTGGAGAAGCAGGAGCTCTACTACCGAGCGACAGGACTCCTCATCCTCTTTCTAAGGCTTAGACTTTGGGGACTAGAATTCGTGTCTCAGATTTTGGCTTTACTTCACCATCCCATGTTAACACTCACCAGGACATCCTGGAAATAAAACAGCCAAAGAACTGCTGAGCCAACGCCTGAGCCAGACAGCGGCGAGTCTGGGGAGTCTGGTCAATGATCATAGCGCTGTGGAGCAAGTTGGTACTGAAAGACAGAAGCAGCAGTTGAATGAGAGGAAAAACGCCTTCAACAGCAATCTATTTGTGTTTCACATTTGCTGATTTCTTATATCAATGCTGTCAAGAAGGACCAGTGAACTTTGATATCATGACCTACCTGAAGATGCTCATGGAAGCATAGGAGGATACTTGAACGTAGGCCTCGTCCACAAACACAGTTTTGAAACAGGAGTAAGGATAGCGGCACGTCAGGATTTCCTCGTAGAACTCAAAAATCTCGTGCAGGAAAGACATTGAGTGTTTGAGAAGAGGGAGCAGCTGCGGCAGGCAGAAATGTGTCACCTGACAGGAAACAAAGACATGCACGCTTCAGTGGTATTTCAAAGATCATGTGACAAGAGCCGATGTATTATTCTTCATTTACACCGTTTTCCTTTCAAAAGACACATAAAAGTGGCAGAAACCTTGTGTTAAGTGACATCTAGTGGTCATCAAAAACACTGCAGGACAAAGCTCCATTTAAACCACTTTAAAGGCATTTTAGGATAAAAAGGTAAAAAAGCTGGACTAACGTCATCTGTCTGGATTATTCGACATCTGCATTCTGCATCTGTCGTTGCAGGATTTATTCAAGCCAGTTTATCTAAAAGGTGTACAGGTGAGGTTAAAGTTTACACAAACACTTCATGGACAGGACTTTTAACCACAGTCCAGTACATTTTTGACTGGTTTGGGGTCAGTGAATCCAATTAAAGTGGTAGCCTGATTTATCTGTTCCAGAGCAGTTTGTGTATTTATGGTAGGGTCCTTTCCTGCAACTATGCGCAAGTTTCAACAGATGGTATGAGGCAGTGCTGCAGCAGTCTGTGTCCTTCATTGTTACATTCACTGTGTGCACTGGCAGCAAAACAGCCCCAGAGCATGATGTTACCACCACCATGTTTAACACTATAGCTGTGTGATATGACCCAAATCTCATATCCTGATATAAGACATTTCTCATCCTGATGAGGATATATGTCACACAATAGTGCATTTTCTCTAAATTCTGTGAATCTCGGGCAACTCAGCTTGTTTGTAATGTTTTCAGCTGGACGTTGTGTACCTGGAGTCGAGTGTTTTGACCGATGCATGAAACTATATACAAGTATTTGCTACACGACATACTGCAGGGAAAAGTCTGTTCTAATGTTTGAGTCTAAGTTTTATTTTGAGCTTTTTTGCTTTTTTGCTCTCTCCATCTTCTTTCATGTGATTCTTGCGTGGGTGGTAGAAGAGGTTTGTTGTGTCAAAAACCTGTCCATTATGCTAGCAGTGTCCAAACATTCTTTTATCAATTCATACCGCGCCCCCCCCACTTTGGGAACCACTGCTGTAAACAGTGTATTTTGCGACACAACGAAACAAACAATAGTGTATCATTTGAAACGACAGATGTTTTCATTTCGTCATCCGATAGATTTCATCATATCGCACATTTAACAGCATGTTCTCTAGTTTCTTGGGTTAATGCTTTTTCCAAACATATCTCTGTAACTGTAGCTTCCGCTTATCCTTTTTTTCAGGGTCGCGGGGGGCTGTCATAGGGCGAGAGGCGGGGTACACCCTGGACAGGTCGCCAGTCTGTCGCAGGGCCAACACACAGGGACAGACAGCCGTTCGCACTCACATTCACACCTAGTGACAATTTGGTTTATCCAATTAACCTATCCCCACAAGCTGCATGTCTTTGGACGGTGGGAGGAAGCCGGAGTACCCGGAGGGAACCCACGCAAACACGGGGAGAACATGCAAACTCCACACAGAAAGACCCCGGCCTGATGGTGGAATTGAACTCAGGACCTTCTTGCTGTGAGGCAACAGTGCTAACCACCGTGCCACCGTGCTGCCCGTAACTGTAGCCAAACACCTCAAAATTGTTATGAGAACAATCGGAGAACAAAACAACCAAAAACAAAAACAAAACAACAGCTCACAGAGCACAAGACTTCAGTCTAACCACAAATTTTTTTTCATGAACTTTTTTTAAACTTGTCTGACTTTTGGTTACCACATAAGACATTATGTGGTAAATCCAGTAAACAATGAAAAATGTTTACTGGATTTACTGGAAATGTGTGTGACTCACTAATGAGATGTTTAAAGGTTGCTGCCCTTGCTAGCTGATGCCAGTAATGCTAGTTGGTGAAATGCATCATTGTTATGTTATTAATATCACTGGTTCAAAGATATTACACTGCCATGTGGTCAGCTGATGCCCGTCCACCAATCTGAAGGTTAATGGATCAATCCATGCATCGGGAGCGCATGAAAAGTGCTCCGGTTAGAGGTAAAAGTACCACATGATGTGTACTTGCAGTACCAAGCATGTCTTCATCTCAAAGGTGCTCGAGACTGAATCAAAATACTTATGTTTATGTTTTTATGTCTGGTATGTGTTTATAATAGATTATAAGTGATTTCAGCTTTTAATATTTCGTTCTGCATCAAAATGACTTTCTTTACTGAGAAACACACAGATCAACATGTCATTTACAACAATGTAAATGTGCTGTGTGTAACATCTTTCACAGCAGATTACACTCCACCCCTCCCAATTCAAATGCATAATCCTAGCTACTTGGATGTTGCAGGATTGTGTGTTAGAGGACCTGATTTCAGTTCAGGAGACAAATAAATTACTGTTGCAGCTCATACAGGTGGGCTTCAACTATTTAAAGTGCGCTAACATCTTCATTAAAGAACAGGCACTGTGTTAAACTGAACATGTTTGATGTCTCGTTTCTATTCCCCCAAAGCAGTTTGTATAAATACCTGCAGGATGAAATAACTGCAAGATTTATTTAAACCCCACGCAGAAAGAACAGAGAACGAGGACCCACCTCGTGCATGTAGGGGTCCACAAGGATTTCGAATGGGCCCACAGCCAGGGAGATGTTGGGAGCTGCTGTTGGGATGGGAAGGATGTAATGGAAAGTCTTCTTTCTCATGTCGTGAGTGTAAATGGTCTCCACCAGATCCCCACATGATACAGCCACCATAGACGCATCCACAGTGAACTCCAGCTTCCATGTGCACAGCTCTGAGTAAGAGTCCACACAGGGGAACCAGAATCTGTGACAGGAGAAGATTTTCATTTTTTCATCACAACTTCCAAAACTGGAACATCCACAACAAAAAGTCACTTCTACATATTGTATCTGTCAACATGGAGCCAAAGAATGCGGTTTTTATTTATTCATCTACTGCAAACAAGAAGAGTGTTTGTTTCCAGACCTTGTGGAGTTCTGGTACCCAAAGGAGAACACATGGGCTCCCCTCTCCGCCATGCTGCCTTCCACATCAGGAACAACAAAGTGGAGGCCGCCTTTGGGCTGGTCCAGAGAAAATTCTATGTACACCTTCAACACTTTCAGATCTGGATACAAAAAACAAAACAAAAACAAAACATTTTTATTTATGTTCATTCAACAAAAGGCAAAAACCTTATTTTAGTGAACTTGATACAATCAACAGACAAGTAACCAGGTGATGACTTTTCAAAATAAAATGTCATTTGAAAAAAAATTAAAATAGATGGTAAAGATTATGCTGGCCTTAAACGGGCAAATAATTTATTTTTCTGCATTTTCAAACTCTTCTCTACACAGAACTATTTGTTGAAAATGATAACTTGAGACAATCGTGTCAACGTCGTAAACTAGCCACAGGGATACTGTAAGCACCAGTTTTAGGACCAAATCTGTAGATGTCATCGTGAAATAGTATTTCTTTTTATAGTTACACTGACGTTAAGACAAATTTAGGAAGAAATAGGAGCAAATGTTAAATTTTGCGTTAAATTCAACCTGGTGAGCTCACACTGAGCCACAACACAGGAGACCCAGTTTTACCTCCAAATGTTTTTCCCCCTTAAATTTCATTTTCTTTGTTCTCGAGCGTTTCTGTCTCTGAAAGACACAGAGAAACTCGCGTTCACATCCATATCCTGGCAGCCTGCCCGCTTCCAAACTGATTTATTTCAATTGTTTGTATGGTCTATTTTTTTGGTACAGCATGCTAATATTCAATTCGACCCTCTTTTGTACAGTGAACTCATCATGACTGGAGTTCAGTGTGTTAACCTGCTGGAAGCAGCCATCAGAAGATGGCTACACTAACCATGAACAGTTGGTCGGCACCAATATTCAGGTAGTGTGTTTTTACCAAATTTTGACCCTACATAATGTCACAGTGGGAATGCGATCTTTATTGTATTGTGCGGCCACAGCTGACCGGAGTGCACCCTCTCGGTCTTCTGCAGCTTTAGTCCATCTACGTTCAGGTTTGATAGGTTGTGTTTGCAGGTGCCCTCCTGCCCACCTTTCTGCAATGAGTAATTACCTGAGCAGCTGTCGTCTTCCTATCAGCTCAAAGCAGTCTGTCCGTTCTCCTCTGACATCGTCCGAAATGCTCAGACCACGCGCCCATGCCAAAGTCACTGAAACCACTGTCCCTCCCCCACTCTCATGCTCGATTTGATTTTCAGCAGGTTGTCTTGATCATGTCTACATGCAGTTGAGTTGAGTTGCTGCCATCTGATTGGCAGATTTTAGGAACAGCCGAACAGCTGCTCGAGTCTTTACAGTGTATATAGCCATTACAGCCCCTCAGCTCACCTGACATGCATCTGCTAGTTGGTCCAGGTATAAAATGAAAAACTGTGTGGGCAAGTTTTAGCTTAAATGGTCAGAGCGGCTGTAACAGTGAGCCGGGGCCTGGGAGCAGCTGAAGTGTTGAAATATTTAACCTGAAACTTGACGTGTGCCTCTGTAACCAGGCTTTGTGGCTGGGAGACAATGCTGTAGTTCTATTTAGCTATTACAGTGTTTCTTTATTTGACTGCATTTCATCCAGTATTACTTTATTAACATGCTTTTAGTTTACAAACAGGTTTTGAGTTTATTGTGCTTTATTTTATGTTCAGTCTTTTTGAATCTTTTTGTTTTTTTAAATTTTATTTTATTTATACTTTTAGTTTACTTGCACATTTTATTGCACTTTATCTCAATTAGATAAATTTATTTTATTTAATTCTAATGTATGCTGTGCTTTTAGTTTCACTTGTGTTTTGTTTACATTTGTTCTTATTATCGGCTCCATTGATATCAAAGTAAAAGCACTAATCTGCATGAAAGGTGCTACAACAAAAACTTGGTAGACTACTCCATTACCATCTCCTTGTTTCCAGAGCTCAGAGGGGACTTTGATGACCAGCTCGCCGTGCCCTGCGTCCGGGTCCACGGCACTCACTGCTGCAGTGTAGGCGCTGGAGAAATAGTTGAGGTTCCTCCTGTGTGGACACGCAGTAAGCATTCAGTGCTGTTCTTTAAGTATGCAGTCGATGATAACAACAGCCATCCACTCTGATGGACACAAATCTTAATGTGACAAGATAAATAAATGAGATAACTAAAACTCTGTGTTCTCAAATCTTATTTTTATGACTTCTTAAATAATGTTTCTCACTCTCATTTTTGTAGTCACAGCCAAATATTTTCCAAACAGTTCAAATGATCAGACAGCTCTGCTAGTTTAAGCTAATTCAGTAAATTAAACACACAACCAGTCACAGCAGTTCATCGTTCCACGAAGTGTCTTTGGCTCCAAATGCAACCACCAGCAATAAAGGGACCTGACGTGGCAGACAGCCTTCCCTCACTGAGCTTAAACTTCTTTTCCCATTAAAAGGGAGTTTTTCTCCCTACTGTTGCCAACTGCTAGCTCATGCGGCCTGCCCGATCGTTCGGACTCCCTCTCTAGTGTTATACATGAACCTAAATTTTTTTGGGACTATTTTCCACAGTGTAGAAAAACCTCAAAATTATGAATAACAGGGATTTACGGTGCAAAGATGAGAGTGTAAACAACGCCAAATATGCAACATTAGAATTTCTTAAAGCTGCCTAATTCTGCTTCAATAACAGCTTTGCACGCTCTTTACTCTTGACCTGAAACTCCTCCAGCAGTCTTGAAGCAGCTGCCACACATGTTGAACACTTGTTGGCTGCAGTCCCTAACCATCTCGCTTGAGTTTATGTCTGTAGATTTTGGAGACCAGGTCATGTAATGTGGCACTCCATCACTCTGTTTCTTGGTCAAACAGTGCTTACAGCAGGGTTTTTCCTGGCTCACAGACGGTTTTTGGGGTAAACAGGGGTCCACAGTAAAGACAATGAGTCTGTGTTACCTTCTTTGAGTCACCATTTAATAAACACGAGTCTATATTATGCTGGGGAAATGAAACCTCAATTAACAAAACAGATTTTTTTTTTAAAATCATTTCATTACTCTAGTGCGGATATTCCTTTGGCTCTGGCTAAAACCTCTGATCCTGCCCATCAATCCTTCACGGTGTCTCACAAACACGACAGCTGAATCCAAACAAAACCTGTTTTTTTCTCTATTTCTGGTCCAAGCAGCTCTCTTCTTCTTATCAGTCTCCCGCACTAAGTGTGTCTTTGCAGCAGTTCCAGCATGAAGGCCTGTTTCTCTCCCTGACTCAGGACTCATGCTTCACCGGGAAATTTACCCCGTACCTATACCGTAACTGCAAACCTCTCTGAAACCCTACAGTGTAACATATGGGGTAACCTGACGTGCACCTCTCTAGAAATGTAACTACACGTGGGGTTGACACCGCCCACAACTATTGTGATTGGCCTGTTCAGCACCGTCAATTCCTCCTGTGTGTTTCCAAACAAGCTTTTCACTGCAGCTTTGAATTTATCAGTGAGACAATAACAATCATTGTGTCAGTATAAAGAATAGTAATTGTAGCATCAATACAAGGACTCAAAACTGTCACCAAACTCCTGAAGAGAGATTTCTGAAACTATGGGAACTGTTTGAAGGAACTTACAAAGAAGTGAAAAAAGGAACAAATATGTTTACACCCAAGGAAACTGCCCACAACAAAGAGCCCAGGAGGACACAGGAGAGAAAAAATTCCAGCATTTTATTAGTTTTTACACAATGCACCAGCACAAGCAGAAATGCCGGCAACAACATCGGCCTTTGAGGCTGATGATTTTGAAGATTTTTTTCCTGTGCAGCAGCAGCAGCAGCAGGAACTCTTGCCTTTCCTTTCCTCAGGTAGACCTCACTGTACACAGGTGCGTCACTAAATCTGGTGCTTTTTGATACAGCAAGTACAGAAATTTGTACATTTTTTAATTTAATTCTTTTGGCCCAAACTTGCAAGTAATGACAGGCCATTCCTGCACTAGTTAAACTGCTCTTTGCAGAACACCTGCACCGCCTCAGTACAACACAAAAGACTGCTTCAATATTAAGACAGTCAATTTAACTATTAAACTTCTGACAACTGTTGACTGAAAACCAATCAAATGGCAACTTCCTTCATCTGGTTAAGACAGCTTTACCTTTTCCTTCCAGTATAATTCCACATGTGTTATTACCATAGAATGTAAATTAAAAAGGAAAATCAATGACACTTTCAGATGTACTTTGTATACTAACACATATTCTGACGTCCAAAATAACTAGAATATGGATATACTCACTGCTTGGACTCATGGTGGCAAACTTCTAGAGTGGGGTCATTGTAGAGGAACGGGGCTTCGAGATCGTTTACTCGGACCCTGTAGATGCGACACTGTTTGCTGTTTAGCTTGATCCTGTTCAGGTTGACCACGGTGGGGAAGATGGTGAGCTCAACATAGCCCTGAAGTATACACAGGCAAGGAAGACGTCAGCAAAATATAACAACATGTATTTAAAGCACGAAAAAATGAACTTGTAAACAGAATGTGAATAAAAAACACCTACACCACTACAGTGATGGTAAAAGAACCCTAATAACTAAACCTCAGTGAAAGGAGATGAAGCAGAGTGGGAGGAGGAGTGGGCCAAAGCTCCTCTCAAACAATGTGACGCTGATAAAGTCACACGGAAAGCCATTATTTCCACTTACTGCTGCTAAGGTGGTTTTACAAGCTATTGAACCACTAAGTGTACTTAGTTTTTGCACACTCTGCTTCTGTATTTTGAGGTAAACAGGGGTCCACAGTAAAGACACAGGTAATATATCATGCATTGTTATTCCTCTGAATTTGTAATTACATCATTTTCAATTTTGGTATTGTTCAGAGGATTTTTGTTATTATGTCCTGACAGATGAAACCTTAGAAATAACAGAGGATGGGCACCAGTTTAGTTTATCTACACTGTCTCTATCTTCATGAGATGTTCATAAAGCTAATGCCAGCTCCACATCTGTGCAGAATTCATGTTACTATGATTCTTCACCAACTATCCTGTCAGCATGCTAAAAGAGCACCACAGAGGTTTCTTTTTCAAACAAACAGAAATATTAAATTAGGTAGAATTCCTCTTAGAAACAAAAGAATATAGTGCATGTAAAATAGTCACATTTCTGGGAAAATGCTACCACCTTGTGGTAAAGGTCTTCATTAGACATTATTTAGCAATTTTTTTTTAAATAAAGCGTTTCTTGCAAAACTTACTTTTAAGATTGACACGTAATTTTGCTTAACACCGAGAAATAAAAATGATGAATTATTAACACGAGACTGCAGGCTTATATTACAGTAAGTAATACTCTTTGAAGCAGTAATGCACCCTTCATAAATGCGTGATTAGAGGAAGCAAAACAAGAGAGCGCTGCTGTCTCGTCAGATCGCTGACTGAGGAGTATCTGCTGTCTAACAGTGAACAGATGAGCCATTATGCGTGAAAGTGCTGTACTTACGATGACAGACTTCCTCTGGAAGTTGATGTTGTTGATGCACACAACCTGGTGGGTCGTAAAAGCAGTGACACAACGAAACAGTTAACATTTCATTTATGAATGTAGCTACCTAAACCCTCTCTGTGTTAGCCAGGTACAAAGTGTAGCTAAAGCTAAAGCGCTCTTTACTTGTCTTGACTTTTCCCACTTTAAGCTAGGTTTAACTTTGCTTCTGTTACTATAGAACATGACAATAACAGCAAGAAATTCTGCTCAGATACTTATAATTTAAAGGGTCGCGGGCTCTCGAAGCCTTTGTCCTTCTTCCTGTTCATCGCTGCTTCTCGCTGTGCTTTGCTGAACTTTTAAGGTGCCATAACTCCGCTCGGTGATGCTTCCTTTGCCTCAGCCGCACTGAGCTGCTCTTCAGGCTCACAATTCAAAGCCTCCTGCGTTCACCAGACTCGTACACGTTTAAAGGGTGCTCGTCAGTGCTCCCAAAGCACTATATGTTAGCAGTCGGAATGTTTAAACTATCACTATGTCAGGCTGTCGATGAATCTTTGGATTGTATCGCCCGCAGCCCGCTGTGCACTGTTTTCCATGCAAACCACTCCGACGCATTCATGAATATATATCAGCCACGAGCAGCAATAACTTGTTTTGTATCCTTATTAAAAAAATAAGTAGTCTATTCCACAAATGCTCCACTCGATGCGCATCAAAGCATCCAAATATCCTCTTCTCTGCTCGGCAGCTCATAGTATTGTGACGCCCGATCCAGCGTGTTCGGCCATTTTGTTAGTAACCTTTGACCTCCCGCGTAAAAATAATAATTATATTTTTTTTCCCGAGCGGTCGATTGAAAAAAAAAATTAAAACAGACTTATTAAAATGAATGTGTGTGCGTTAATAATGTAAATACTGTAAAGTCTAATTTAATTAAATAATACAAATTTGCACGTCACGTGAGGGGCGGAGACTGCGTGTCTGCGAAGAAGTGCACGAGATCCGCACAGCTCATTGGTTTATCCCTGTGCTGTTCTCCTCTGTCTTTTGGTGGATCAACAATGTTTTTCACTGGTACTCGTCATTTGTGGGGCATCTTATTGTGAGACCTGACTGTTCTCTCATTTTAGTTTTAGTAATATTTTTAAATGGTTGTACAAAATTTTAAAAGAAAACGGCAGATGTATTGGCTGCATTTTTAGATGAATAGTTGTATATGTTTACAAAATGTGTGCATAAGTTTTCAAAATGTACAAATTATATTTGCATTTCAAGTTATACAAATGACTTATTCAACATGTCTGTGTTTTTTACAGTAAAAAACTACTACTAGGATTTTAAGTTTTTTGTGTGATTTCAGATCAGTTGTGTTAATACAGTATATCAATGAAAATGATGTAATTAAAGCATGTAACAATTTGATTGTTTTCTAACAAAAAACAGTGAAACTCAAGTTAGACCTGTGTTTGTAAATGAACCTCCCCATGTTGTGTAGCTTTCTGGATTTTAGACTTATTGGGCTACATATTTATTTATTATACAGGCTTTACAGTACATAACATCAAAACTCACATGTTTTATGTAACTAAAGTGTTTAATTATGGGGCTAGAGAAAATAATCTATTTATAGACTATATTTATATGAAAAACATGTATACTTACTGCATTTGAATCATTTTAACCATATGTAACCACCTGCATATGTGTTTGAAAAAAAAAGGCTTTGATTTTGCCACCCCATGTGATTTCTTTGCCACCCGAAGAACATTTCTCTAGGTCTGCCCCTGCAGAAGAACCTTGAAGTCATTCTGTTGTTGCCAAAGAACTGATGAGAAAGATGTTTGACGAGCTTAATCTATGTGTTAGGCAATAGTTTGGATATAGCGAATGTTGGTGGCATGAATTAAAATTTTTGTAGCTTCGTCCAGCGATGAAATTGAAATCATAATAGGGAGGGATTCTTCTATCAGATGGAAAGATGAATTAACAATAGCAAAATTACAATATGTAAACTTGTAAAGAAATATTATAGACAGTTTTGAGAGATATAGATAGATCTGTAAAGATGTCAAGCAGCTTCTAGATGCTTAAAGGAAGCAGTAAGGTCAGTTTCCATTCTGGGTTTTCAACATTAATAAGGAAACCTGCAACAAGGTGAGTAATGTTTGAGGTCTTAAAGAAACACACAGAAATTTTTTTTGCAGTGCTTTTCTACTCTACCTGAACATTCAAAGAGCTCTATACAGGTTGCTTCTTTCACACCTGTTCATAGAAGCCCTTTTTCTATGCTTTCTATCTAACATTCACACACATTCATACTCTGATGAATGCATCAGAGAGTGACTTGGGGTTAATGTCTTGCCCAAGAACATTTAGCATACAGTCTGGAGCAGCCAGGGATCGACCCAAAAACCATCTGATTAGTAGATGACCTGCTTCACCTCCTGAGCCACAGCCGCCCCTTTTAGTCGTAAAGAATCAATTAGAAAGTCAAGTCCATAAAAGGTACAGTAAGTACAGTAAGTCATTTTTTGAGGTGATTTGATAAAAAAATCATTTTGTACTTCTAAATACATAATTAAGGTGTAATTACATCTTCCAACAAATTGATACATTGTCATAAACGTATCATTTATCTATTAAAAATACATAGGTGCTGGCGTCATGTTGTGGAAGCTGCCATCTTGCCCCACCATCATACACTGGCTGAGATGGGCATCGCTGCTCCGCCTTTTCATGTTTTATGTAAGTGGCTTTATACGTTACTTTGAATTTAAAGATCTCAAATAGCTCTTTCACACTACATATGACCATTTCACATTTGTACATGTATATTTTGGTGATCTCTTTCTCAGTATGTTTTTCTTCTTATGTTAGCTTGGAAATAAGCTAAGATTAAACCAGTTAATGTTAGGCTCCAGTGTCCTAAAAATCACACTTTGCCCCGATAAACAAATTGATTGCATTCTCGCATTGTGTGGGAATTTATTTTCAATTACAACTTCGATGAGCCACTTCAAAGAAAGTTTCACCTACGTGGGCAGCAACAGAAAAGTCCAGTGCATAATAACAGCTGACCTCAGTATTGCTGCCAGTGGACAGAAGTGAGTGTCACTGACTCGTGGGGTGATCGTGGCTCAAGAGTTGGCAGTTTGTCTTGTAATCGGAAGGTTGCCGGTTCGAGCCCCGGCTCTGACAGTCTCGGTCGTTGTGTCCTTGGGCAAGACACTTCACCTGTTGCCTACTGGTGGTGGTCAGAGGGCCCGGTGGCGCCAGTGTCTGGCAGCCTCGCCTCTGTCAGTGGGCAGCTGTGGCTGCAATGTAGCTTGCCATCACCAGTGTGTGAATGTGTGTGTGGATGGGTGGATGACTGAATGTAGTGTAAAGCGCTTTGGGGTCCTTAGGGACTAAGTAAAGCGCTATACAAATACAGGCCATTTACCATTCATATCAGACTCCTTTTATGGTTCCTTCAAATCCCAAGAAACAAAGGACACATTTTCGGGATGCATTTGGAGGGTTCTTTGAATCTGGACAGTATTCATTGTAACCATGTCGTTTAAATGATACCCTTGAATTTGGACACAGTCCTAGAGTTTTAAATAAGAAGGCTTCTGACACAGTCTACATAACTTGTGCAGTGAACAGATTAGCCATATAACTTTAACATGGTAATTCAAGCCTGTTGGGTGACTGATGCTTCACCTTGGAAACTCTTTTATTCCTTAGCATTTTAAGGACTACCCCACACCCAGGCAGCTGCTTGCTAAATGTGAAAGAGCTCCTGGGCAGGGGGTTTCCATGGTGACTGCCTCAACTTTTTGTGTGTCACTACACAAACACATACACCTACCACACAGGTGTCACAATGTACAGTGCAGGGAGAGCAATGACAAACAGCATTGATGTCTGCCCTGAGTAACTCCTTCACTTTACTGGTAAAAATAAGCGCTCCATTAGAGTGGAGGGATGGTGCAGAAAACAACGTCACAACAATCCTGCCGACACACACACAAACACACTTCTGCCATTAGCACACACAGATGTTAGAGGTGGGGCTGTTGGGAGTCACTGAATTTATTTGGAGGTGTTTTCACAGCGTGCATATGAAGTTTGTAGGCTGCATGATTAATGCAGGAATCCCTCACATAGAAGAAAAAGAGAGAAAGATTTGCATACAGCATAAATTTGATACTGGACATAATAATATAACACATGTCAACAATACTGAGAGACGTTGCACTGTGGTGAAACTATAAATACGTGTAACACTGTATAATGCCGTTTCAGATCATACCTGTACTATAAGTGCGCTGCATCAGTTCTGCAGAACATTTAAGCAAAAATATTTCAAGACACTACAAAAGAAGCTCGAGTAGCTGTATCATGTGGCTGTAGCGTATCACAAGCAGGCTCAAAGCCAGTACAACCAAACGTGATCACACGTCAGGCCAAGCTGGAACTGATTCCCATCTTCTGTAACTTCTACAACACTGTTCAATAGAGACACATGAATGAAATGCAGTGTCATTAAAAACACTGATGATTTTTTTCATATTCTTCAGTGATCTTTATTTAAAAATGTCATCTGAATAAACTTTCAGGCATTACGCTGACTGATGGATGGACTGCATGAATGCTTTCTCATCCTTCTTGGAAGTGTCTGAGGGGCTTTTCCACTTGGAATCGGGATTCTGTGTCCACACTTCAGAGGTGGAGTTTCCAGCATCTCACCTGGGCCTGCAAACAATCAGCAGGAGGGCTTCTTAAACCAGCGCTGCCTGCTACTCCTCGCCAGTTTGTTCTGCCATCTCCAGTGGTAACTAGGCTTCACCTCTGCTCCAGTTCTGGCTTGCTCCTTCCTTGTGTTTAACCTTGTTTTCCCTGTGTTTAGATCTGCCGACATACTCATCCTACCCTCAAACTCCCCTACCCGTCCAGCAACTTCTTCTCCCTCTGTTGCAGAATTCCCGTTGGATTGTTCCCATCAGGACCCAGGTGATCAGTCTCTCGATAGCTTTTCCTCTGGTTCCTGCTCTCTGCTGACACTCCTAGCTCGAGCCACGTTCTCCATTCCCTCTCTTTAAACAAAGTCTTATAAATAGTTTAACCATGTGCATTGAATCTGCATTTGGGTCTAAGCCTTCTATGGAGGGAATATCTCTTCACAGTGACATCTATTCAATTTTCAATTCCATTCAATTTTATTTATAGAGCGCCAACTGACAGCAACAGTCACCTCAAGGCGCTTTATATTGTAAGGTATACTTACAGAGAAAAACCCAACAATCATATGACCCCCTATGAGCAAGCACTTTGGCGACAGTGGGAAGGAAAAACTCCCTTTTAACAGGAAGAAACCTCCAGCAGAACCAGGCTCAGGGAGGGGCGGCCATCTGCTGCGACCGGTTGGGGAGGAGCAAGGAAAACAGGATAAAGACATGCTGTGGAAGAGAGACAGACATGAATAATAACAAGTGCAATTCAGCAGAGAGGTCTGTTAACACATAGTGGGTGAAGAAGAAACACCCAGTGCATGATGGGAATCCCCCGGCAGCCTAATGCTGGGCATACACTGTGCGATTTTTGGCCCATTTTGAGACGATTTTTCAGTCGTGCGACCGTTTTGGGGATCAGCCCGAGTTTGGCCTTAATCGTGTGCGGTGCATCGTATACATGGGATAACGAGAAGCGATTAACACCTCACGACCAGCTCCCGATCATCAATCGTTTGGTCGTAAGAAAATCAAACCCGCTTGAAATCCTGTCGACCGTCGTGAGGGTGTCAACGCAGCGTCTCACACTGCGCACGCGCAAACACAAATGAAAGTGAAAAGACGGAGCAGCACAGCAGTGCAGCGTGTGATCTGGAAGCAATGGAGGCACAACTTGTAGGACTTTGGCAAGCTCATCCGAGCCTCTTCGATGTGGCTTCACGAAATTATCACGACCGCAACAACCGTGAAAAGAGTGTAAAATTTTGTGTTATAATCTTCATGCTATGGACGCACAGTGTGAGCACTCAGGTCACACAGAGCATCGGGCCGTATAGTGTGAGACTCTGCATCGTACCTACAAACTTCAATCGTGCAGTTTGAGCAGGAGCTGAATAACGCGACTGAAACATCGCACAGTGTATGTCCAGCTTATTGCAGCATAACCAAGGGAGGATTCAGGGTCAGCTGAGTAGGCCATCAGCCTACGAAAAGGATACTGAAAAAACCTGTCGAAATAGTGTTAGTCGTCATCACTGCTGCTGGTGGACTCATTTGAACACCTCTGAAATTTGCAAACACGCCAGAATTCCTCTTCTTCCTCAAAATCCTCTCAGGACCGCTTCCTCGAGCCTCCAGTTTCATGGTTGTCGAGCTCTTCAAGTGCATCTTCAAAAAGGTCATCACTCCTGCTCTCAGAGTGATCATACACAGCTGAGCTAGTCCCCGAATCAGAGTTTGCAAGCCTGGATTTTTTGCTATTACGCTCTTCTTCATCTACATCTTCCTCTCTGGACCTTTTCGTGGATCCACCAGGCAGCAGTTCTTCTTCTGTTACCTGCTGAGGGCTGTCCTCATCAGCAATATTACCAACATGAGGACAGCCCTCGCTATCAGTGTCACAAGCAGAGAAGAAGTCAGAGTCATCATCAGAAAACTCCTCGCTCCATCTGATTCTTTTGTTTGGTTCCACATCTTCTTCATCCATCTCTCTACACCTCCTCCTGGATACACCTGGCTGAGGGTCCTCTTCTGGGATGTACTGGTGAACATCCACACACTCTTCAAATGCCTCATCAGAATCATCATTTTCAATGCCAACAACAACAGCAGCATTGTGATCATCGTGCTGTTCATTGTTGTCAGCATTGGCATTATTGTCCCTCACAATAATATTGTGAATGTCATCATATCGTTCCTCTAATTCATCTATTAGCTCATCCATCCTCCAAAAAATAGTATAGAGACCAAGATAAAGATTGTTCAGGAAGCCCCGGAGTCCACCAATAGGTTCAGTAGCTGGTTCATAAGCTGGTTCCTGATCTCCACTTGGAAAGATTTCTGGGTTAACCTGTCGGCCTGCAAGA